>NC_083581.1:46359199-46659199 GCF_027579695.1 Neoarius graeffei
GAGCCAACGCTCCCCAACAGATCAGAGGTCTTGTACGAGTCTTCAGTAAAATGTGCAGCACAGAGGAGAGACCACTTCATAGGCGCCCAGTGTGCCCATGAACTTCTCGCAAAATGCGTCCAAATCTTTGTAGCTTGAACATTCTTGGGCCATGAATGCAACATAAATCCACCTTCTGTCATGTTGCTGCACCCGCCAGCAACACATCTACGTGGCATGGCGATAAATTAGCTCAAAATGGAGGATCAGAGTTGCAGCCAGCATACATGTCAACCTATACAGAATGTCCGTATTTTATACAGATTTGATTCAATAAACGTAGTATACGGGCGTACAAATAAAGTTATACGGATTCTTTAAAAAAAAACTTCAATATTTATTTAGAGCTATAATCAATTTCCACGATGATAAAAGAGCGCATAACATTTACAAACGTACTGTACACCACAGAAAGCATAGACAGCCAGTAAAGAGTCTTATGAAATCGCGCATTATCTCGTGGTAGCGAGACTTCGTTCCACTTTTGATCATGCGCACACCACATTGCGAGAATCCCGCCAACCGTGAAGTAACATTTTGTTTGAAAAGCGTATTTCCACCTGAGCGACTTTCAACAGTGACTGAAAGAACCTGAATGCAGACACACTGACCTGGCCTACTGCAGTGTAAGATCAACACAGCTAGACACTTGCTGTGACATGCAGCCTAGTGAGGTATTGGTGCAGACTGCTAAAAAAGCTGTCATGGAGTACAATTCAGAACGTTAGAGTGACACTTTGTGCTTTTGTCAAACATTGGAGCTTTGTATTCATTCTGAAGGTTTATTGTTATTAATATTGAATAAAAAGTAACTGGGATACATCCTTGTTAATTATCATTCAAATTTTAGGTAAATTATTTTAATTTGCATCTTATAAGGATTTTAAGGGAAATAAGGATTTTGGAGGTTGGTTACACAGGTCTGATTGACCAAACTCTGACAATGTATGAGTCAGCTCTGTGTTTTAGTATAGCAGAAATGATGATGAGACCAATAGACTTCCTGCTGTGACGTCACAGATGTCAAGGTCATTCACTCAGACCGCTACCTATATAAAATCATTAAAAAAAAAAAAAAACCACAAAAATTACTATATCAGATTTATTGTTAATGCTTAAACCTATTCCTGTGCCATTCTTGAGGTCTCAAGGCATTTATAAACAAAAAGTGAGGCCATGGTTCTGCGCATCTCCTTTAAAGTGCATATTCTGGACCAATTTTGTTTTTTTATATGAAAGTATGTCCCTTTACACACTCCTCCAGAAGGGTAATTTTGCACAAGGCCATCTGTCTACAGCAGAAAAAAATAAAACGCATCTGGAAAAATCCCAAGAGAGTCTGGAGCCAGAATCGTGACGTTACCTGCGGAAGCGCGAGCTTGCACGGTTTCATTGCACAGCCTGTGTAGACCAAACCGCTCCCATTTCTCACTCATTTGGAAAACGATGAGTACTAATCCCATCAAGATTGGTGTTGCTACACCCTCCTACGATACATCTGTTAACCATTTTAATAATTACGTGATAACGTTGAAGAAATTTGCAGAAAACCACCAGGTTGTTTTCTCATAAACAAACCAGCGCTGATGTAGGATTCAGAGGGAGGCGTCCCGCACGCGGCGTCACGAAAATCAATGTTTCCTGAGAAATCCAAAGTTCTTTCAGAGGCGGACCAATTCGCCTCAAACGGCTTGATTTCAACTGAATTTTTCTGGTATTGCGCAGCGTAAAAAAAAAATTGCACAAAATGCAAAATGTGAGATATTTGACCAAAAGTTTAATATAAAATAGGAGAATTACATTGATCTTGCTCCTGAATTTACCCATGATATGCACTTTAAGTCCTTTTGAGGATTTGTGCCTGTACTTAGCCCCCCATCCCCCACCTTTGAAACCTACCAGCTCTCTGTGGGTGGTAAAAGAGAGCAACTGGACTTGCTTGAAAAACCAGCTCTCCTGCTGAAACTGCAGCCCCTCAGCACAGGATCAGCGGCTTTGATCCAACTCGCGTTAAAAAGAGTTCTATTGTAAAAATTGCTCTAATTGTTGTTCTAAAATAAATGTGAAGACTTAATATGTCTTATATTTAATATAAAATAAACCTTTTTAAGTCTCCTTTAACTGTTTTTTCAAGTCCAAATGCTGTGTAATAGGAGCTGTGGGGAGGGGTCCTGTAGGTGGCCATCTTCATCCAGCAACAACTCCCCCTCAAACCAGCAAACTCAGGGGAAACACTGCATATTGTTGCGTTTGTTTGGTTTTTTTTTTCAGTTTAATTAAAATTAAAAATAAAAAATTTAACAACAAGCAGCCACAGTACTGTTAACATAAATGAACACTTGTCTGCAGCAGACTTATTTTAAATAAAAAAAAACCAACAACTTGAATAAATGTTCTCAGGTAATTAAAAAAAAATTACTTTGTAAAACGAGTTAAGTTTACGTTACTACAGGGTTTATGGGAATTATTTAGAGCCCAATGGACTCTGTGTGGAGAGCGAGGAGGCTCTGGCCGTCTGTCTGTCTGTCGCTCTTATAAATATCACTGAAACATAAAGCAGTTTTCTGTAGTTTCTGCTTTCGTCAGCTGTTTGTTTTCAGAGTTGTCCCGCAACGTCACTTCCGGTTATTCACCGGACAGACAAATACAAATTTGTTGCACGTGACTTTTTTTTGTTGTTGTTACGCCGCCAGATTACTGCAGCTGACCAGTTCCAATTTAACTTACCTCAAGATTTTAAGACGATCCTAAACTCTTCCTTTTATTCGACCAAACTCCTGCTGTACACTTCTGTGAAAAGATGATGTATAAGCAGTTAGCCGCGTTAGCAAACAGCTCTCCGAGCCCAGCAGCTGCAGAGCACAGCAGCGCTCGCGCGGATATCAGAGGCACTTCGGATCTGCGCGGGAAATCACATCCGGGTACTTTAGACGCCACGCCCCTTTCTGAGAGGAAACAGTGGAACAGCGATAAATATACTGATGCTTTATATAATAAACACCAGAGAAACGTTCACAAATATACCGCAAACGTATCTTGCGTAAAGATTTAATGCGAAATAAGAGATATTGTAGTTGTGTTAAGAAATGGAACCTACCAGAAAAAGAAAAAGTTCCTCTATTTGGGAATATTTTGAAATCATGTCGTCCAGTACAGTGCGAAAGTGTTACTTGTAAAGAACAAATTCCCACACCAGGGTGTGTACATGGAAATATTTCCTCACACTCCAGTATACACAATATTGATTGATTGCTTTATTCCGAACAGTAAAGAAGATATACAAAATAAAAAAAAAATGCAATAATCAAAACGTCATAAACAAACAGAATAGCGTAGCCACAAGGCAGTAATACTGTTCGGAAAGGATTAGGAAGAAGTAAATAACTTATCAAATCTCTATACCACCGCTCATCAAATGTCACTTTCCGCCATAATAAACGATATATACAAAAGAAAACATGGTATAATATCGACCAAATCAAATCATATATACAGATACTTATGTTATGCATACCATACACATCCATACGTACACAGACACCCATAATATCATAATTATGCATATATATATATATATATACACACACATACATACATTTTATATAATATATATATCCCTATGTACCCATACCCACACTTACATTATCAATAGAATGTTATTGTAATTCCTCCTCCCCATACCTCATAAAGATCTGTTCCTTACACCTTTTTTTGAACTGGTTTATAGTTGTACATTTCATCAGAACCAGAAACACTTTTATTGCCAGGTATGTGGACACACACGAGGAATTTGACTCCGGTTTCACTTAGCTCTCATAGCACAAAAACAGATAAAAAGCGTATTTAAAAAAAGGTGCAATAGGTGCATTGTGCAATCCAGGTAAGTCAAGTATGAAATAGATAAATATAAAGTATACAGTGTGCACAGAATGACGGTATGAGTGTGCAGATATTTTACAAGTGATATTACTGATATATGAATCTGGATTTTAGCTGTTCATCACAGAAAGGATTTTCCCTTTTGGTGCAATATGGTGCATAGTGCAAAGATGAAATAGTAAATATAAATAAGTATAAATATAATATAAGTAACAGTGAGTACAGGATGACAGTATGAGTATGCAGATATTTTGCAAGTGATATTACTGATATATGAATCCGGATTTTAGCTGTTCATCACAGAGACAGCCTGGGGGAAGAAACTATTCTTGTGTCTGGTTGTGAGACAACCAGGTTGTGTCTTCATGAGCTCCACATTCAAACTGTTCCATAGCTTTACTCCACAAATAGAAATACTGAACATTTTTAACGTTGTCCTAGCACTGCGAATTTTAAATTTCAATTTTCCCCTAAAATTATAGCCCCCCTCTCTATCCGAGAACACTGTTTGGATATTCCTTGGTACTTTATAATTCCTTACTTTGTACATTATTAAGGCAGTTTTATATTCTATAATATCCCTGAATTTTAAACATTTTGAATTTAAGAATAGTGAATTAGTATGATCTCGGTAACCAGCACTATGAATTATTCTTATAGCTTTTTTTAAGTATAGTTATTGCATGAAGTGAACGTATTTCCCCACACCACTGAGCAGTAATTGAACACGGTATTCATATTTTCGGTTAAAATTAAACTCATACAACCTTATTTCAGCACTTTAATCAATAACTACATTCATTAGTTTATGACAAGGCATCATGTTTGTCTTTTATCCAGATATTAGAACATTCTGTTATTACTTCGACGATCCACTAGATGTCGCTGTTACACGACCCGCCGATACAGGAAGGGGAACACAGTGCTCATGTGCTTCACTAGGCTCCATCTGCCCATCACTAGATACAGCAGAACTGATAACTTACTTCTTTAATGTGTCCCAGATTATCTGTAGAGGAAAAATCCAATCAAATGCCAAAAGAGCGCCTTTTTATTCTTCTTCCCGTTTTCTGGCGGGTGGTAATCAGTGTTTAAGGTGCATTACCGCCCCCTACTGTGTTGGAGTGTTGCCCAAAGTTATTTATCCAAAGAGCTCTTTCCTCCATTTTTACCTAGTATAATCAAGAGAAAACCTGATTGAAGTGGGCCTCTCTTTTAATTTGCGGTGGGGGGTTGTTTAAATGTGGGAACAGCATTGTTCAGTCTGTCTTACAATACAGAGTTCCAAAGGTGGACAAAGTACCCATTACTTAAGTCAAAGTACAGATCCCACTGGTTAAATGTTACTCCGATACAAGTGAAGGTTGTCCAGTCAAAATTTTACTTAAGTTAAAGTACTGAAGTACTTGCTTTTAAAAATACTTAAGTATTAAAAGTACCTTTTCTGTCAATGCATTGTTATATTATTGCCACAACGCTTACAAAACCTAACGCTGTTACCAGAGACAGAAATGTGAATTCACAAAATGAACGCATGCCATGCCATCATGGTGGTTTAACGTTAAGCTAGCTAGTCAGTGAAGCTCCACCTGACATGCTAGCAAACTCTTTTCAAACTCAAAATCATACTGGGTAGCTAACGCTACTAGAAAAGCAAGATTTCTACATTCTGTCGAGTTTTTGTAGGCCGTGATATGGTTTGTTTTCGGCAAACAAAGCAAACATTTCAAACGAAATGAATCTTTAATTCTTTCAAAAAACTGAAACATGGGTTCTAGGTATGGCCATGGGTGCGTGCATTCCCCAGAAGAACCGCCTCCTTCCATTCTGCCATCAGCTGATCGTGTTCAAATAATGCTGCTGAGAAATCACTGAACTTGATTTTATACAGTCTATGGACGAGACGTGACCCTCGTGATTACTGATAGACTGTCTCAGTGTGACCTCTGAAAAAAACAATCACGTTTTAGAAAAGAAAAAAACATCCACTTTCAAAGCTGCTTCATAGTAATGAGGACCTTGACAGAAATGTAGTGGAGTGAAAAGTATGATATTTGCCTTTCAAATGTAGTGAAGTTAAAGTAATAAATTTCCAAAAAAAAATACTCAGGTAAAGTACAGATACTCAAAAAGTGTACTTAAGTACAGTACTCAGGTAAATGTACTTCGTTACTGTCCACCTCTCTAGAGTTCTCAGCTTTCTGATTAAAGCAGGTTTTTTCATATTTCTGTCCTGAAGGCTTAATTTAACTCACTGCAGTAGATGGACAGATATGGAGTGAGAATCGTGCCCTTTTTTAATTTAAAGGCAAAAATCTGAACTTGAATATTATTATTATTTTGAATTTGTATTATACCATCTGAAATTGAGTTCTGAACTGAAACAAATTGTGGTTTGCAAAAGAACAATCAAAAATCTGAAATTTTAATAAAATGACAAACTACAAGTGCATATGTGGTGAACAGCAGCAGAGATCTCTCATCTCATCTCATTATCTCTAGCCGCTTTATCCTTCTACAGGGTCGCAGGCAAGCTGGAGCCTATCCCAGCTGACTACGGGTGAAAGGCGGGGTACACCCTGGACAAATCGCCAGGTCATCACAGGGCTGACACATAGACACAGACAACCATTCACACTCACATTCACACCTACGGTCAATTTAGAGTCACCAGTTAACCTAACCTGCATGTCTTTGGACTGTGGGGGAAACCGGAGCACCCGGAGGAAACCCACGCGGACACGGGGAGAACATGCAAACTCCACACAGAAAGGCCCTCGCCGGCCCCGGGGCTCGAACCCAGGACCTTCTAGCAGCAGAGATACTTGTTGAATTGTATAGTGTAGTCGCCCTGATAAACAACGATTTGTCTGTTTTTTTTTTTGTTGTTGTTGTTTGTTTTTTTTAATCTTCATATTTTGTGAGTAAATTCTTTCACACCTTTATATGTTCAGCGGCATGGACAAGAAAAGCTAAGACTCTTTAGAGAAAGATGATTTGTTGCTCTGCTCCAAAGTCAGACATCAGGTTATTAAGGCCAATATAGGATACAAAAAAGGAACATATATGATGAGATACAACGCACTTTATAAACCTGCTGACCTCATGTTTTTCAACAGACATATAACTAATCTGAATTGATAATCACCACAATTGGCTAGTTGAAATCTGTCAGCAGTTCCTGATACTATTGTCAATGGTCCCAAGCCTAATGAGAAAAGGCAACAAAAAATTTTCCAGAAGAGCCACCCCACCCTGGCCAGCTTGACAACCTCGGATGACCCTTAACCCTGTCTGTTCCAGGGGCACAGTATTATGACTGACCCTGCTCTCTGACCCCGACTACCTAACAACCTGGGATGTGCAAAGAGAAGAATTTCATTGTAATGTAATGCACAGTACCAGTCAAAAGTTTAGATACACCTACTCATTCATAGGTGTTTCTGCATTTTGACTATTTTCTATATCGTAGAACAATACTGAAGACATCAAAACTATGAAATAACATATGGAACATATATGGAATTATCTGGCAAACAAAAAAGTGTTAAAAATAATACTTGACTGAAATAGTATTCAATGTGGAAAGGTTCAAGTGGGGTGAATACTTATGCACTGCTCTGTATTGTAATGAAGCAGTATTAAAACAATGCACTTATTTTGCTTGCAATATATTGTTGTAATTAATGTAATGTATGCAAAATGTCCAGTTCCATGGGGAAAACACAGAACTGGCAACACTGGCCCGTTGTGAAAGGGGTGAAAATAAATTAATGTAATTGACATTGAAAATGATGGTTTAATGACAGCTCTGAGCAATGCCAGGCTGTACCTTGTGATGAACACAGCAAAATATTGCTTACTTTAACTGTTTTTTTTTAAACAGTTAAATATAAAGCTACAGGACGTTATATGTAAGATAATAAATGCCAAGCAGTTGTTACTGAGAGCTGAAGCTTTCTCATAAAGAAAGCTGTGAGCTAATCTTTTCTTTTTTTTACTGAGATGATTCAACCAGTCAAACCAGTTGGAGTAAATCTCAGCAGTTTCATTTTGTGACAAGACGAATGTGAAGCGTAAAGAACACAGTAAGTATGTAAATCTAGAGCTATCATACATACATCAGTGGATGTACAGTAAATAAAGAAGGGTTCAGTCATTTTATAGTGTGATAATGTAGGTGCCTAATAATATTGTTTAAATATTTAACATCCTACACTATTTCTGTGTGTGTGTGTGTGTGTGTGTGTGTGTACAGTTTTGTACAGCTGTATTCTGTAGGATAGTTAACCTCCAAAATGAGTGTCTCTGGAAAACAGGATACAAAGAAATTGGACAGGTGAGAAAAGAAAAATATAAATGCTAATCTAAGAGATTTATCGAACTAAATGTTATTGTAAAATATCAAGAAACTCTTACTGATCTAAACCACAGTTTTGAGAAGTCACTAAATAAGGTGAAAGGAATTATGGATATACACAGTAAACAGACTTGTATAATTGTTGTGGGTGTTTCCGTCTGATTCAGGGTCAGTGATCAGAATCCAAACCAAGCTGTGTGTCTCTGAGGACTGACCAGTTAATGGCTATAATGTCCTGACTATAATGTTCAGAGATGGAGATGATTCAAATGAAATTAGATTAAATTGATTTTTAAAATGAGACAATGACTACGTTTACATGCACATCCAAATCGAGCTGCTGTCGGTAATCGAGCTGAAGGTCCCAGCAGGGGTGCCAGAGAAATCCAATCCTACATGCACAGTGTTTAAATCGAGCTATTGTTATGAGGTGCATTGTGCACCCGAGCCACAGATGGCGCTACACGCCCCATCGTGTTGGTACACTTCCGGTTATCGTCATGAAGAAGAGCTATTCAAGAGTTTTTTTTTTTTTATTGGAAGTTTCAAAGGTTTACAGAGCATTAAGGCAAATGTATGTCTTTTTTACAGAACCTTGTAGGAACATAGCACACATAGTACACATATCAAGAAATTATAAAACATAAGAGGAAAAAAATAAATAAAATGATAAAAAGAAAGAAAGAAAGGAAAAAAAGACACTCGAAAGAAAGTAATGGGGGGGTACATTATAACAAATTGAAGCTGTCTATTATTGATATAAGTTCGTTACTCCTCTTAGTTTTTAAATATCTGACGGATTTACTGTACAAACATAACTCGTTTTTAAAGGAAGGGAAAATGGGGATTGTCTTTATGCATTTGCATTTGTGAATATAATATTTTCCTAAACACGTCACCACATTTATTAAAAGCTCTATGTTTTTGTCTTTGTGTATACACCCATATTTGAGTAGATTCAAGTTTAAAAAAGGAACGGTAGGAATGTTTTCACAGAGCCAGTCACATACATCGTCCCAAAAGGTGTTACTGTATAAACATAAGAAAAATAAATGATCTGTAGTTTCAACATTTTCACAACAAAATATGCAATTCTTCAGCTCTATATTAAATCTGTAGTTAATAAGCTCCCCTGAGGGCACGGGCGCAGATAGAGGGGGGGACGGGTGGGATTCGTCCCACCCAGATTTAAATTCACCTCGTTCGGTCCCTCCACTTATAGGGAGGAAAAAAAACGTCTATGCTGTCTTTCTTTGCATAAGGCAAACCTCACGGAAAAATCAAAAGACTAATTACCATTCGGTTTATTGCGGTGCACAGCAGTACTTTTTTTTTTTTTGATTGATTGATTGATTGATTGATTTCGCAATAGAAACATATACATAACATGTGAACATATAAATATAAATATTGCGGAGGATAACACAAAAAGTAAAAATACTTATTTCCATTGTGGTCCTCGAAATACATACATAGTTGCAACTGCGCAGACTGCACAGGTTGCGAGCTCGAGCTTGGTTGCTATGGTTACCCACAACAAATTTGACAGGTATATCGGGGACAGCTCCTCCTAGTTCAGGACCCCAACACGGCATGATGAAGGGTGCCAAAAGGCAGAAAACGATTGCATCGTTTTTTTCAAAAAACAACGACTGTAAGTAAACTGTGCCTTACTTTATCATATCACCTTGCAATTTTTTGATAGTCTGTTCAAAGTAATGTAGTGAAAGTAAAATCGTACGGAGTAGAGATGCCTTTCTGGTAGCCTCCTTCTTTCGGTGGCAGCCTGTAGATACAGTGCTCAGAAGGCAGTTTTAATGTTTAATCTGGCGTTCCCTGCCATAATTTCAGCGAGCATATTGTTTCATAAGGAAACTTTGCGAAGAGTTGTTGACTGACTGCCGCTCACGCAACACACAGGCATAGTTAGAAAGTCAGGATGCACTGGTTTACACTTTACACACACACAGGTAGCCCAGCCTCTCGCTATGGTTAACAGTTGGAACTTAGCGGTTTTAAAACTAGTTTTGCAATTTCTGTGCATGATGATAATGTGTAAACTTTGGATTTCCATAGGCTATGTTAAAATGTTATCATTGTCCTGGCCTGCAGGTAGTTCCTGGTGATGGCAGTGAGGGAGGTGAAATAACATGTATACACACTACCGTTCAAAAGTTTGGGGTCACCCAGACAATTTTGTGTTTTCCATGAAAAGTCACACTTTTATTTACCACCATAAGTTGTAAAATGAATAGAAAATATAGTCAAGACATTTTTCTGGCCATTTTGAGCATTTAATCGACCCCACAAATGTGATGCTCCAGAAACTCAATCTGCTCAAAGGAAGGTCAGTTTTATAGCTTCTCTAAAGAGCTCAACTGTTTTCAGCTGTGCTAACATGATTGTACAAGGGTTTTCTAATCATCCATTAGCCTTCTGAGGCAATGAGCAAACACATTGTACCATTAGAACACTGGAGTGAGAGTTGCTGGAAATGGGCCTCTATACACCTATGGAGATATTGCACCAAAAACCAGACATTTGCAGCTAGAATAGTCATTTACCACATTAGCAATGTATAGAGTGGATTTCTGATTAGTTTAAAGTGATCTTCATTGAAAAGAACAGTGCTTTTCTTTCAAAAATAAGGACATTTCAAAGTGACCCCAAACTTTTGAACGGTAGTGTGTGTATATATATATATATATATATATATATATATATATATATACACACACACACACACACATATTACACACAAAATGGAATCATTTGCTGACAGCTCAATCCCCCCCAGTTCAAAAATCCTATCTGCGCCCCTGCCTGATGGATATATGTCATTAAATATTTTAAAGTGGAGTTCCTTTGTCTTGGGAGGGATAGGTAGGTTTAAAGTGAGAGTGCGTAGTTTTTTGATAGTGTGTGAATCAATATTTTTAGGATTAAAGTTTTTATATTGGTGATAAGGAAAGAGATAAGAAGTGAACAATCCTCGGATTACTTGGTTAGGTATATCTTTGTTTATGAAGTCGTCCTCACCTACTCTTAAGGCACTAGGAAGGCTAGGGGCAGAAGTGAATTGTTTTGAGTTTTTGGCCATTAACAAAAGCTATTCAAGAGTATAAACAAAGTGACTACAGGCGGAAATTAGCATGCACTGCTATAACCTGGTACAGACATCTGTCCTGACCACAAGGATAATGTTTAATTTGTACACTGTCCCTTTTAAAAATAAAATAAACTCTAAACTCTAAGAAGAGTGTTTGTAGTTTGTATGTACGAACAGAAGTGTTCCTAATAAAGTGGGCGGCTAAGGTGAAGTGTCATGCCGACCGAGGCTGTTTTTTCGACACAATTCACAGCTATGCAACAGCTGTACAGATGTATTTGGTGATACAGTAAGTGAGCTAAATTTTAACAGTGCAAACAATGCCACAAAAAGAAAAGATTCATGCCGTTGTCATGATTCGTTGTCATGCCGACCGAGGCTGTTGTGTTTCCCTTGTGGTCTTGTCACTTCCGGAAGGGGCAGTGCTGAAGTAAGTAGCTCGAATACGTAGCTCAATAGGGTATACATGCACTAAGTAGCTCGGCAGAAATCGCATAATCTAGGTCGTGTAGCTCGATTCCAAGAAATCAAGTTCGGTTCAATTTCAGCCGAATTAAGGTGTATACATGGCATTTTGAACTTCGATTTCAGTCGAGCAACGGCAGAAATTCGATTCTCTCTATGTGCATGTAAACGTAGTGACTGAGGAATCAAGGACTCTCAAGGTTGAAATGATCCATCTTTTCATCAACATCTTTTCATGTCATGTAATTTCACATATTGTAATTCTTCATTGAGAATCCAGCATGAATTAAGATGCAAGTGTGACATTTTAAAACGAGCACAAACCTGGCCTGATAAAGGTTCTGACTCGGCCCACCAAATAAATTAGAGTATGTGTTCTGAATTAAAATTCCAGAGCCTTTTCCATATGTTTTTTCACGAGCATACAAACTCTGATTTGTAAATTACTGACAAAATGTGCTGTGATAATTATGTAATTCCTCATTAGCAAGCTAAAAATTTGACATTGTAACCAAGTCTCTTTCCCAGAGAAATACTTTCGTGGTTTTACCCCTAAATTAAGTGTAATGTGGCCTGTTGCCTAATATGAGTTTAATAACTCTAGTTTATACTTTCAAATAAAATAATATATAAAATTGTCTCCAAACTTGAAACTATTTTGGCCCAGGCTCAGCACAGACTCACTGGAACCCAGCCATTTTTCTTTGAAGAGTGACAGTTCGATGGGATTTCCAATAAACTTCAGAGATGGAGAGTGTTCTACTGATCTGAGGTCAGTACAGCTATTATATTTTAGGGCACTGTTCCTCACGAAGCTCGTTATGAAACAAATTATGAGCTGAAAAATTTAGCTGAGCTGAGGGAATTAAAGCAGTTCATCCAGGATGCATTTCATTTGAACTGCCTGAGAAGAGAAATTTGCGAAAATAAGTACTCAACAACTATTAAACTTATTTCCAGTGCAGCTATTCCTATTAACTGTTGAACAGACATTGGTATTGATGCAATAAAACTACAGAGGAAATCATAATATTCCAATCCATACAAAAGTTATGTGCAGTAAAGTGGACTGACATAGGAAAAAAGTATTGAACACATTAATAAATCCAGCTGATTTCACAAATTAGAATCAGCTGGGTTAGTGCATATTGGTAAGTTGGTATTTCCACTCTTTGAAAAAGGGAAACCCACCTCTGAATGCAAATAAACAAATCATTTGGCACCAAGCTACATGCAAGAAACATCTCATGATGTGTAGAGGCAAAGAGCTCTCCAAAATCCTTCATAACAATATTGTTGAGCAGCATAGCAATGGTACTGGTTACCAATGGATTTACCAACACAAATGTTTCTATAAGCACCATCATGACCTTTATCTGCAAGTTAAAGGAACATCACTCAACCATCAACCAAGAATGCACAGGAGCTCCTTGCAACATTGCTGACTGGGCAGTCAGAACGTTAGTCAGAAGCACCGCCCAAGAGTTAAAGATCATGCCAAAAGAATCAGGCTACATCCACACGACAACGGCAACGAGATTTTTTTTTTTAAATATCACGTCCGCATGGGCAACGGATCAGTAAAATATCAGGTTCATATGGCAACGCAACGCTTGCTGAAAACGATGCAATACACATGCCACACCTCTACGTGCGCTGTAAGACGGTCCCATCGGAGACACCAGAACAATAGAAGAAGTAGGACGCATGCGCATAAACCCCTTCTTCTGTAGCAACAGCCACATAAAGTTTTGATTATTAATCAGTAGCTTAAAATAGTATCTATTGTCTAAGACACTTATTTATATTTCATATTAAAATGTCTATGTAAATTAATACATAGAAAGTCTGGCCAGGCGCTGAACGTTTTTCTGCCTTCACTTTAAGAGAAATTCAGGGCGAGCATGAGCCTAGGTTCTTCCCTGTCACTCACCCTGTCACTGTCACACGCACACACCTTCTCACTCTCTATCCTATGGATATAGTCCCTTTAAATCACGTGCTCGTTTTTTGAATGGAGACGCGAAAGAGGAATGAACGGGGGGTAGATGGAAGCCGGTACGCCAATATTCTGATATCCTCCAGAATTCTTTAATGGTCCGGAATAAATTGAATGCTACACGTTGATGGATAACTTTGTTCTTCTATGCCCTTTTTGAGGAATGTATTGTCAGACTTAAACCAACATCTGAAGAGGTGAGATCACTCCTTTTTTTCCCCCTATTTTTGCTGGCGGGATTGTTTTTGTTTTTGGAAAGCGCACGGGCGGTGCGCAGTTTGGTTATACTGCTTCCGCAGTGTTTGGACTAAAGACTCTGCCCTAAGGGCTATTCTCTCTCTCTCTCTCTCTCTCTCTCTCTCACTTTGCACCATTACACAATAAATATTCACAGTGAAAATATTTTGTAAGCACATTTCATGAACCAAGTTATAGGATTTGTTGACAACTCGCATCGAGTTCGTTACACTTCTACCCGGTGTGAAGCACTGACAGTCATGTGGTTGTGACGTCATCGTAAACAAATCCGTTCTACTCATCCAGACGACTTCGCAACGGCGCCGTTGCCAGATTTTTCCACTCTGGAACCCGTTCTCAAAAGATTTCGTTTTGGGGCACCCAAAATGCCGGTGCCGTGTGGACACCAGGCTGAAATGATAAACAATTTTATCAGATTCACCTGAATCTGTTGCTGTGTGGACAGGGCCTCAGAAGCAGTGTATTTTGCATTACAGGCATTTAGCAGATACTCTTATCCAGAGCAACATGCAACATTCCCAGAGCAGCCTAGGGAACAGGTGCCTTGCTCAAGAGCACTTCTGCCATTCCTGCTGGCTGAGAGAATCAAACCAGTGACCTTTTGGTCCTAAAGCTGCTTCTCTAACCTTTAGGCCACAGCTTCCCCAGTTGTCCCAGCTGTCACAGAGAAAACAATAGGCAATGCACTCTAGAGCCAAGGTCTCCAATCTCATTCACCCCAGAAGACCCCATTACTGAAGAAAAGGCATGTTGAAGCTTGTTTGAAGTTTACTATAGAACATTTGGAGACGCCTGTAGATTACTGGGAGAATATAATGTGTTCAGATGAGACAAAAAAAAAAATTCAAACTTTTCAAAGTGCCGTATTTGGCTCTGCATCTCATCTCATTATCTCTAGCCGCTTTATCCTGTTCTACAGGGTCGCAGGCAAGCTGGAGCCTATCCCAGCTGACTACGGGCGAAAGGCGGGGTACACCCTGGACAAGTCGCCAGGTCATCACAGGGCTGACACATAGACACAGACAACCATTCACACTCACACCTACACTGTAAAAAAAAAAAAATTGTTTTTACAGAAAAAAAGTGGCAGCTGTGGTTGCCAAAATAATAATGTAAAAAGCATTTGTACAGCAGAGTGTACCGTAAAACACATTACAGAGCAATCTGTAAATTTTACAATTTACAACCGTTATCCTTTACAAAATAACATTATAAAAATTATATGCTAAACTGGTAAATTCAACATCCCTTTTCAGCCAAATTAGCATGACTATGCCTTTATTAAAGCCATTTTTTCCTGTACAATTTACATGCGGTGGTTGCTTATATTACATCTAATCCCATTCAATTTCACTGAAAAAAATCAGACACAAGGCATTATTAAACAGTAAAAGGCTCATTATAAGACAGTAATTTTACTGAATTTTTCTGCTTATTTTATTAAAAGGTTGTGTTTCATGTAATATATTTTGTAGTACTAATAGCAATGTTTTGTAGTGAAATTACCATCTACATGCCATCATTGAATTCTTTAAGGAATGTCTTCATTAAATGAGTATTAAATATAGACAGACTCACAGACACACCAAGACTCAAACAGACTCACAGGCAAACACACCAACACAAACTCTGACACAATGTCAAACAAAGATTTTCATTTGTAACGTTTACTGTTAAAACAAAAGAACTAAGCCACCTCAAGAAAACTGACTGGGACACAGATAAAATGGGGTTTTTTTCCTATACATTAAAAGGTATTGAATGCTTCTATATTTGATGGTTACATTTAAACTGCACTTGACATTTACCATAAGTATGAAGAGAACTGTAACCTGTGGAATGCAGCAACTTTTAAAAAACAAATACAAATACCAACTTGTCATTTCAAACCCCCATTTTATTATTTCGACAAGGTATGCAAAATACTTTTCAAAAACTTTTCAACAGTTCTGTGTGTTTTGTTTTTCTTAATTTTAAACTAAAGAATAAAATATTTCCTTTCCTTTTCCTCTTGGAAAAAAAACATTTGGAATAAGGCCTTGAATATAAAGAAACACACGTGCAACCAGACTGTCACAACTTCAAACCAATATTTTAATATGTAACATAATAATGCAAGCTTAAGTAACTAAGCAACCATAAGAAACCTTTTTGGATCAAGGTGAGGACTCTGGGGTTCAAGTGTAAACGGGAACTGCTGCTCTTCTCCACTTCCATGCCCTCTGTGTTGATGGAGAAGTAGTATCTTGGAAAACAGAAGAAAAACAGACAAATATATGAATGATAAAATACACAGACTTACAGACACACAGAGACAGACACACTGATGCTGTGTTCACACTTATACCGGTACGAAAGTGGTATAACTGTATCGATACAAAGTATACCGGTACAGTTTAGTGCATTTGTCCACACTAGCGAGAAATGTTTGCGGTTTTCTTTCACGGTAGTTGAAATGCACGTGCGCGAAATGTTTCCGTGGTTACCGAGTAACTTCCTTCCGAGAATATATGGCGGATGAAACAACGTGTGTGTGCTTTTTGTTGTCAATGTACAGTCTGTATTTCTGGTGGTCATTTATTCAGTCGAATCGTATAAAACGCACGAGGCAGTTGAGAAAGAAACAAACGAATATCCGTTCTTCACTATTTTATTCAGCGAAGACATCGATTGAGGTGTGTGACTTTGCGCATGCGTATTATATTTGTATCGATACAGAGCCGCTTCATCTGTCCACACTACGCAAAGCGCTACATTACCGATACTGTACCGGTACGAAACCCATACATTTGTGGGTTTCGTACCGATACAGTTATACCGCTACAGTACCGGTATAGTTGCTAGTGTGGACAGGTGTTGCAGTACCAAAGTAGTTTCGTATCGGTACAAAATCCCTAGTGTGGACAGGGTATGAGACTCACAAACACCCAGATGCACACAGACACCGACAGACTGACTCACAGATGCACTAAGACTCACAGACACAGACTTACATGCACACTCACAAACACAATCAAACTCACAACTTCAAACAAAGATTTTCATCTGTAATGTTTACTGTTAAAGTTTAAAGAACTAACCCACCCATAGAAAAGTTTTATCTGTGACTAGGACATCACCACAAACCATGGCTTACTTGAGTCCATATTCAGATGTCCCGCCACTCATGACCTGAAAAGTCTTGGATCAAGGTGAGGACTCTGGGGTTCATGTGCAGGCCTGTAGCCAGCATTGTGGAGGGGGGGGGGATCTTTTTTCCCCCAAAAGTGGCCTTCATCTGGCCCCCTACTCCCGTACCCCCCAAATACACGAGCACATTTCAAATCTTCTAATTTAGACATTTTTTTATTCGTTATAAGTTCTCTGTTGTCTAACTTATTATTGTTATCTTCCTACAACTGTGCTGTGACTTCATTGTCTGTCTCTGTTGCTCACCTCAATTGTCTGTTGTTGCTCTCCTTCATTGTCTGTCTGTTATTGCTCTCCTTCATTGTCTGTCTGTTGTTGCTCTCCTTCATTGTCTGTCTGTTGTTGCTCTCCTTCATTGTCTGTCTGTTGTTGCTCTCCCCTCCTCTGTCTGTCTGTTGTTGCTCTCCTTCATTGTCTGTCTGTTGTTGCTCTCCCCTCCTCTGTCTGTTGTTGCTCTCCTTCATTGTCTGTCTGTTGTTGCTCTCCCCTCCTCTGTCTGTTGTTGCTCTCCTTCATTGTCTGTCTGTTGTTGTCTGTCTCTGTTGCTCACTTCAGTTGTTGTTTATGGCATCAGAACACTCCTGGGCCCTGTACTACGAAGCGGGTTTTCTGGCTTACCAGGGTAACTTCGAGAGTAACTTGATCACGTGCAGCGTAACTTCCCGATTAACCCATACTACGAAAGTTGGCTATGTTCAAACCGAGGTATGCTGCCATGGCAACTTGCGCTGCATCTCAAACCTGCTCGTCTCAGGTTATATTCTTGGTTAACCCGAGGTTTCCGATTAACCACACCCTTTTTAAACACCACCTCTCCACCGACATTTCCTCTAGAGACAATGCCAGCGTACCTGGATGACCCGTGCGATATCGGAGCGCAGATTAGAGATGGGATTTATGGCCCTTTGATGGGATCCGCATCTTTGTGATCCATTCTTTGAAAAGAGCCGTTCAAAAGACTGGCTCATTTGGCTCTTTTTAAATATTTATTCAGTTTTAAGAAGACAGCGTCTAAAGAAGCCAGATCCCTCTGCTTAGACAGTGACATCAATATTTCTGGACATACCTTTTATATAAAGCAACCTAGACTTACATTATTGTAACCCCTAAACGCTCATAAATAACCATTAAAAAACAACGAGGGCTTCAATGAATGTCCATGCAGAACGGCTTTTCTGTAAAAAAAAAAACCACTCAAGAACATAGTTACCAAGAACGCAAGAATATTTTATAGAAAAACACTTGTTTTACAAAAATATTTAAGTCTGAGATACAAAATAGATACAACTACAATAAATAACAAGAACTAGTTATCACACAAGAACATTAATAGAAAAAAAAAACTTTCTATATTAAAAATATTGAAATTGTAACAAAAATAGATACAACTAAACAGTCAGATAAATAGATAGTTATAACAAGAACACGATTATTTTAATAGGAAAAAACAAACTATTAATGCAAAAAATATATTAGAAAAATAGATACAACTAGACAAACAGATAAATAAATAAAATACACAAAAATAGAACAAACAAAATGACGATAGAATAAATTAAATGAACATCCGTGCAAAGTAGTTTTCCCACAATATTATCATTAATATCACACAACAATTTGAACTATTAGGCAAACAGATAAAACTTGAATAAATAAAAGGCAAATGAACACTTGCTTGCACGCGCACACCATTATGAATGATGTTTTTATATTTCATTTTCACCTGTTGCCAGGTGCGTTTGGCACTGCTGTTGCCTCTGAAATGTTCACAGGACATACACCAACTTAGTCAAAGGGACTGAACAGTCAGTCATCCTAATTCATGTGACTCTGTGCACATATCAGCTTAAGTAGGCTACTCCATGAATTTACCATACCAAATTTTATTCAGGATTTTTCGGACATTAAACAAGCTATATATGACTGGGGCCACGTCGAAGGACCATTTTCTGTGACTTGTGATTGATCATGAAGCTTTCTCTCATCCTATACTTCTGTTCTGGAACATGTAGAAGGGAGAATGTACTTGTGCATTTACCCGATCGGCAATTCGTTGCCAACATGCTTGCCGCTCCTTATTGGCAGCTGCTGTGTTAGATTTTGCTCTTGGTGTTGTTTTGAACTCCTCGTAGCTTTGTATTATGACAGCGCATTCTTCCTCCGTGAAGTACGGCGACCGTGCCATTGTGAACAGTGGGGATTTGCGCTGATAACCTCCCCTTTAACGTGAACACGCATTAACCCTGATTAGGTTAACACAGGTTCAACAAATCAACTTCATAACTGGCGTCGTAGTACCGTTTAACCCCAAACAAGATAACCAGGTTTTGTCAACCCCGGTTTAGCGGGGGAACCCTGGGTTACTTCTGGGTAGGTTAACCTCCGTTTGTAGTATAGGGCCCTGATCTGCCCATGCTTTAGCATAAAAAACAACAATAATTTCTAATTGAGATAAATGTTTCAAGTAATCCTGAGATTGAAATAATATCGCACAGCCCTATAAGGACAATTGATTTAAAAATGCCCAAATGCAGCAACAGTGGGTGTTTTCACACACACTGGTCTGAACATTTTCATTTTTCAGCTAGTGCACACGTTTCTTTTCACTCTGATCCAAATGCCAAACCACTGACAGGGCGTCATGTTACCATGATGCCATGTTACCATGACGACTGAAAAACACGTGCTCTTAAAGTCTCGCATTTTACTGTCTTCACACCACACCACAGCTCCGATTTCCCAAGCTGAAAAAAAAAAAATAAAAGCAGCCCCAGGTCCGACGCTGCTAGTACCTAGCCATCGAGCCACCTAACTCATCTCTGTGTGTGCGTGTCACTGACACACATAGACTGACGGACGGGCTGACGCTACCCCCCACTGATCACTCTGACAGATCGATCTACCACTACTGTTGTAAACAAAAGAAAAACAAAGTCCCGCACTCAGCACCTTACCCATTTTGGCCCTTTTTTGGAACATGGCGCCAATATTTTGGGACAAAGTAGCAGCAGATTTCTTGCGTTTTCTGTCTTTATCTTCTTTTATAGAGGGCTACTGCGTGACGTCAGCGTACCGCGAGATTGTGCTAGGGCGCCATATTGGAAGACCAAGTACATGCATACATACATACATACATACAATATAAAACAAAGTACGAGCGAGAGTAAAGTGACACGATGGCTGATAATTCTGGTTATGTGAGTACATTACCATCTGCAGAAAGGGCACGGTATGTGGATAAACTGGCTGTGATTGATGGGTTTGACCCATATGATAAGACTCGGGGCAAGGGAGAATGGATTTTTTTTTTATTTCATAATTTATTTTTAATTTACTACTTATCTGTTTTTATTTATATATATTTGAATTATTTGGACATGGGGAAAAACTATATTTAAAATCCAAAGAGGGATGGAGGGAGGAAAATTAAAACAAAAGAAATAAATGAAAGAGTAGAGTATATTTGATAAAATTAAGGATGTTTTTATTCAGTAAACATTTAAAAAAATGTTCTACAACACTTTAGCCTAGTGACTTACCAGTAACAAAATAGACTTGAAGTATTCAGATCCGCTCTGCATAAAGCAGCTAAATCCTCTCTCTGTCTCCCGGCAGAAAGCTCCTTGGTTTGCTTGTGTCTCAATCACAGCTGGTATTCTGTAGAAAGACTTCTTTTCACCTTTCCCATCAGCTTTGTTAGAACCCTAACACAGCACAAAAGTTTACCATTGTAGGTTTTTGATGAACCAAGTGCCTCGTGGGTTCACATACCGCGCGCTGCCGTTATTTCTCCCTAATCACGAGTTTGTTGGTCTTCCAATATGGCGCAGGGTTTGTTTACTTCCGGTTTCGGGTGACGTCAGTGAAAGGGGTCTAATGGGGGCATTACCGCTACCCACTGGATTGGGGTGTAAAGCAGTCTGAACAAAACGTATAAACATAAACATAGGAGAAATGAACCCGTTTTTCTAACTCGTCCTCACTTAGTCTACTTTTCTTTTTTGATTAGTCTGGATTTGATATTGTAAATTTAAATGTGAATCAATGTATATTCATCGGACATGAACAAATGAATAAATCTTGAGTAATCTTGAGGGGCGTGTGTGTCCGGGGGGCGGTGTCGCGGGGGGGGGGATCGAACGAACCCTCCGATCCCCCCTGGCTACGGGCCAGATGTGTAGACGGGAGGTACTGGTCTTCTCTACTTTCATCCCCTTCTCAGGATTTATGGAGAAAAAGCACCTTGGGAAACAGAAGAAAAACAGACAAAATGTCTCATCTCATTATCTCTAGCCGCTTTATCCTGTTCTACAGGGTCGCAGGCAAGCTGGAGCCTATCCCAGCTGACTACGGGCGAAAGGCGGGGTACACCCTGGACAAGTCGCCAGGTCATCACAGGGCTGACACATAGACACAGACAACCATTCACACTCACACCTACAGTCAATTTAGAGCCACCAGTTAACCTAACCTGCATGTCTTTGGACTGTGGGGGAAACCGGAGCACCCGGAGGAAACCCACACGGACAACATGCAAACTCCACACAGAAAGGCCCTCACCGGCCACGGGACTCGAACCCGGACCTTCTTGCTGTGAGGCAACAGCGCTAACCACTACACCACCGTGCTGCCCCAGACAAAATGTATTAATGATGAAGTAACTTCCAAAACAACAACAATAAAATACCACATCAAGCAACTTTTTTTACTTTTTTGTTGTTGTTACAGTTCAATACAGACAAAATGTTGGCTGAACAATCCAAAATAACACACCTCTGCAGAAACTCTAGGGTGGATGCCAGCTCAGATGGATAATGGATGTTGAAGCTGTAGTAGCTTCCAAACATCATACATATTGACGACACAAAGGAGGGGATGTTCTCTTGAACAATGGTTCTGTCAACACTGAGCATAAACCGTGTGGAAGTAAAGCAGGATCGCCCTAAACAAGAAGGAATCACACTCAAATGTAAATGAAACGAATGGTTGGGCTCCTGACACTTTTCAGGGCACAGACAGACAGACACACAGACTCAGACACACACAGACTGATTCACAGACACACACAGAGACAGACAGACAAACACATGATTTATACAGTTCACAATAACAAAAACAAGAACCATGAATTCATCCAGACATAAAAAGAAACAGACCAACAAAAAGTTAACTTACCACAGACAATAATGGTAGGAGTTAAGGGGAGCTTGTCCATCTGGACTTCCCTTGCCAGACAGGTGTCCTCCACATTAGAAAGCATCATCTCTTCCCTTTCCTCAAAATAGACCATCAGCAGCAGGACCATTTCTTTCACATCTTCGGAGCAGCCGCTTGGTCTGAATCTCTAACACAATCACAGATTTTAGTGATGTCATCATCTGTTAGACTCATGTCATCTTTTAAAAGTGAACGAAGATTACTTAAAGTGTAATCCTGTCCTAACTCATGCAGATTTTGCATCTTTTCAACAATAGTCTGTATTGTTGAAGCTGGGAGAAGGAGCTGCCCTTGCAATCTTAGATAGAATAAACAAATATTCCTGAGGAAGGTCTCACTGAAATTCTGTGGGAGTTCACTGTTTTCACTAGTCGATGGATCTGGTGAGATTTGGGAAGCATCCTTACATACAGTGCCAGGAGACTGAGACACTGTTTCCATATACAGATCATTTATGTTTTCCACAGAACATGCTCTGTTTTTGCGTGACATATGAGCAGTGAAAGATGATTTCTTAGTGAACACGTTTTTACAACCAATTATAGGACATGATACAGCTCGCCCTTCAACTACATGCTCTTTCAAATGGTGTAGGAGCTCTTTTACAGTATGAAACTGGCGCGCACACAGCGAAACGGCGCATTTCAAATCTGTGACAACTGCTCTACTGTGAGAAGGTTCGGGCACATTGTGTATGCGGTAGAAGTGAGCTTTGAAAGCGGCATACGTGCAAAATGTTCGCTTGCAGTCAACACCAACACACTGTAAAAGACAACGTGGTTCATTTCTATGAACGCGACAATGCAGAACATAGCCTCTCAATGTTAGCAGTGTTTTGCTACAAAAACGGCATGTAATCATGTTAAAGATTGCAAACACTTGTAAGCTAGCTACTCACGAGCTGCAAAAGTCCAGACTAGTGGCTAAAGTCAGTTAGCTTACCGCTCCTTGTCTCTGCTCCTCCACGCTGCGGCTCCTCTGTCCCCGCTCTTCGTCGTCCCTGCTCCTCCTCTTCTCTGCTTCTTATCGCTAATTGTTTCTGCTCCTCCTCTTCTCTGCTTCTTATCGCTAATTGTTTCTGCTCCTCCTCTTCTCTGCTTATTATCGCTAATTGTTTCTGCTCCTCCTCTTCTCTGCTTCTTATCGCTAATTGTTTCTGCTCCTCCTCTTCTCTGCTTCTTATCGCTAATTGTTTCTGCTCCTCCTCTTCTCTGCTTCTTATCGCTAATTGTTTCTGCTCCTCCTCTTCTCTGCTTCTTATCGCTAATTGTTTCTGCTCCTACTCTTCTCTACTTCTTATCGCTAATTGTTTCTGCTCCTCCTCTGCTTCTTATCGCTAATTGTTTCTGCTCCTCCTCTGCTTCTTATCGCTAATTGTTTCTGCTCCTCCTCTTCTCTACTTCTTATCGCTAATTGTTTCTGCTCCTCCTCTTCTCTGCTTCTTATCGCTAATTGTTTCTGCTCCTCCTCTTCTCTGCTTCTTATCGCTAATTGTTTCTGCTCCTCCTCTTCTCTGCTTCTTATCGCTAATTGTTTCTGCTCCTCCTCTTCTTTGCTTCTTATCGCTAATTGTTTCTGCTCCTACTCTTCTCTACTTCTTATCGCTAATTGTTTCTGCTCCTCCTCTGCTTCTTATCGCTAATTGTTTCTGCTCCTCCTCTGCTTCTTATCGCTAATTGTTTCTGCTCCTCCTCTTCTCTACTTCTTATCGCTAATTGTTTCTGCTCCTCCTCTGCTTCTTATCGCTAATTGTTTCCGCTCCTCCTCTTCTCTACTTCTTATCGCTAATTGTTTCTGCTCCTCCTCTGCTTCTTATCGCTAATTGTTTCTGCTCCTCCTCTTCTCTGCTTCTTATCGCTAATTGTTTCTGCTCCTCCTCTTCTCTGCTTCTTATCGCTAATTGTTTCTGCTCCTCCTCTTCTCTGCTTCTAGTTAATAGAGGGGACTGGTTAGGAAACCCAGCAAACTTCAAAGGACTGTCCTATTGTTTCGTATTTGAGGTTGAACTGTACCGTGATGTCATCACGAGAGTGTATACTTTAACCCAGCAACAACAAACATGGCGGACGGATCTGACGACTTCTTCTTGTTTGGGGATGATTTTGATGCTATCTTAGATATTTTATTGGAAAATGAAGAAATAGAGGAGCACTTTACGACCTCAGTTGATGATGTGAGTATGAAATTTGTGCGAAAGTTGAGCCGCGCGACTGCCCAGACTTAACTCGACTAAACTTGAACTTGATCTCTTGTGGTCTAGATATCAACCAAAAATACAAGTTCATGCCTAAGATCAAGGTTTTTTTTAAACATTTGCACCCGAACTCTCGTTTTCATGTAGTTTTAGATCAGAAGCTTTGTTTGAACATCTTTCGTTGTTTTGTGATGGCCATTCTTTAATGCATTGGTCTGTCTTCAAGGGATTTCAGACTCATGACTCGTTGACAGAGTTCAGGCAATGTTTTGTAGTAGCCAGTGTTTGATGATTTAACAACCTCTTGAACAACAGGACGTTCTGGTATTGGTGCACGTTCTGGCTTGTTAGAGGTTTCATGGCTTCTCTTAGGCATTTTCAGCTTAGGCACAGTGCCAAATATGGGTTTCTTTTTTGTTAGTTTTTCGGAGTGAACTACAAAAAAGCAAAAGAAAAAAAACAAGACAAAGGAATATTTTGAGAAAACATAGTTCAAAAGAAAGAAAAAATTAAAGGGAAGCTCAACTAAAGCTTAGCGTTGTCCGGTCTCAAACCAGTGCGCGGAGACTCACTGATCAATAACAAACAATAACTGAATACTTAAATATTTCGACATCTTCAGGCGCAAAATGCTTCTCACAGGTGTAGACTGTGGCCAAGTTTACATTAGACCGTATCTGTCTCGTTTTCTTCGCGGATGCACTGTCCGTTTACATTAAAACGCCTGGAAACGCCTGGAAACGCCGGGAAACGGGAATCCGCCAGGGTCCACGTATTCAATCCAGATGGTGTCTGATCCGGTGCTGTGTAAACATTGAGAATACGCGGATACGCTGTGCTGAGCTCTAGCTGGCGTCGTCATTGGACAACGTCACTGTGACATCCACCTTCCTGATTCGCTGGCGTTGGTCATGTGACGCGACTGCTGAAAAACGGTGCGGACTTCCGCCTTGTATCACCTTTCATTAAAGAGTATAAAAGTATGAAAATACTGCAAATACTGATGCAAATACTGCCCATTGTGTAGTTATGATTGTCTTTAGGCTTGCCATCCTTCCACTTGCAAGTGGTAAGTGACGCACATGCCCGACATGCACTGGGATCACACACACAGCGGCTCAGTCCCAAATCATTGCTTGTGCGCTCCACTCGCGCGCTGTGTGAGCTGCGCAGGGCCGGAGTGCGCACCCTCCAGAGGGCACTCGCTGTTCAGGGCGGAGTGATTTGGAGCGCAGGATGCCTGCGGAGCCGAGCGTATCCGTGTATTGGCGTTGCTATGTGCACGCGAATCGTGTATTGGCGTTGCTGTGTGCACACTAATTGTTTTAAAAACGTTAATCTGATGATCCGCTGATACGGTCTAATGTAAACCCCACCTGTATCCCTTTTGATCTGTTCTCTAAAATCTTGGTCTACTTCTCTTGTCTTCTTTAGCTCACCAAGCCATTCCTCTCGCCATTTCTTATGAGCTTCATCGCTCGCCAATGGCAGCTTAAAAATGCTGATTCCTTTGGTTCTTCTGCAAGAACCACAACCAAAAACCACACAATTTCGGCCTGGCATTTCTGGAAACTTTAATAAAGTATTGCTAAAGTAAAGAAATCTAGGAAAATATCACTCGCTTGAAATACTACTCGCTCGGTTCTATCGGTCTATAAACTAGTGTGCACTCTCAGGGTCACGTGAACAAGCCTAAACCATAACAAAGAGTTATCCCTTTGAAGTTTGCCGGGTTTCCTAACCAGTCCCCTCTATTAACTCTGCTCTCTGCGATACTGCTCCTCACTACCTCTGCTCCCACAACTCCAAGTCCGTATGCTCCGCGCCAATTTCTCCCGCAATAAAGGAGCGTCCAATGACAGAAGAGTTCACAAATGGTGCTGCTCTGTGATTGGTCCCTGCAGTTTGAAAAATGCTTTGCTAAGCTGTGAAATAGATCTCAGTTCTCAACAAGTTTGTATTGATTCTAGACTTCTTCATGTTATACTAGTTACAGCATTTAACTGGAAATCACAACATATACATTTGTAAAATGCTATAAGCTGCAGTTTATTTCAGTTATTTAAAACAAGCCATATTGTAATTTTAACTGTATTGCGTTGGTTCAAATATTAAAATTTTTCTATGTTTATAATACAGTAACATATAAATTCTACAAGGAAATATGATCCTTTTCACATATACTAAGTGTAAACTTAACAATTATTCATTGTTCTGTTTTTTTTTTTTACAATATATTGCTTTAAATTATACACTGATTCATTGTTTTTCTTGTTACAGATTTTTGATGTCATGATTTTACAGCATCTTAATGTTAATTTCACAGACATTTGTCTGGATTTAATAATCACAGACGTTAAATGTTATTTTTACACTGCTAAAATGTAAAAAAAAAAAATTAATGTTGTTGTGAAGGATACAACTTTTCTCTTTACAAAATACAAAAATGTGTGTTTTCCACAATAAAATACAATATTATTTGCAATTTTTTTTATTTTAAAATTTACAATAATTTCCGGTTCAACATTATACAGGTAAATAAACACAATATCACTGTATTTTGCTTTACAGAATTTTTATGTCATGATTTCAC
Organism: Neoarius graeffei; assembly: GCF_027579695.1. Classification (NCBI taxonomy): domain Eukaryota; kingdom Metazoa; phylum Chordata; class Actinopteri; order Siluriformes; family Ariidae; genus Neoarius; species Neoarius graeffei. The sequence goes on from NC_083581.1 coordinate 46,386,502, forward strand.
AGACTTTTTTAACAGTGTATGGTCAATTTAGAGTCACCAGTTAACCTAACCTGCATGTCTTTGGACTGTGGGGGAAACCGGAGCACCCGGAGGAAGCCCACATGGACAACATGCAAACTTCGCACAGAAAGACCCTCGTCGGCCACGGGGCTCGAACCCGGACCTTCTTGCTGCGAGGTGACAGCGCTAACCACTACACCACCATGCCACCCCAGGGTCCAAATTATCAAAGGGAAAATGAATGCAGTCAAATCCTGGAGAAGAGTCTGTTGCCATCCATTAAGATGATGAAGATGAGACGTGGGTGGACTTTCCAGCAGGATCCAAAACATACTGCAAAAGATACTTTTGGTTCCACAGGAAGAAAATAAAGGTGTTGGAAATCATCACACCTAAACCCAGTAGAAATTTTGTAGAATGAACTGAAGATCATGATTCACCATTTCATTTAGAAACTGTTTGTTTGTGTAGAAAAATGAGGCAAAAGTCCACCTTCACACTCTTAGAGATTAGCTTCTTAAAAATAGATTAGATTAGATTAGATTAGATTAGATTAGATTAGATTAGATTAGATTAGATATAACTTTATTGATCCCTTTGGGTGGGTTCCCTCAGGGAAATTAAAATTCCAGTAGCATCATTACAGGATAAACAGAGAATAGAAATAGAGAAAAACTTCTAGATAAATTAAATTAAATATTAACATATACAAATATAAAAAAGAATAATAAGATATGGGGAAGGGGGGGGGGAAGGCCAGCAGAAGAGGTTGCACATTATATTGCACGTTGTCCAGTATTGCTTATTGTCAGGCTAGGCTACTGCTCCTTCCCATCCTCTGTCCTTCTGTTACCCTTTCTCCCCACCCAGAGAGGAGTCATCTTCAAGCTGTCTTTGCAAACAAATAATTCTCCACCAAGTATTAAATACATTTCAGTTGACATGTTCAATACTTTTTTTCCTGTCATTCTACTTTGTTGCACATAACATCTTTATGGATTGGTATATTATGAATTATTTTTCTGTGTAATTTTATTGCGGCGGCACGGTGGTGTAGTGGTTAGCGCTGTCGCCTCACAGCAAGAAGGTCTGGGTTCGAGCCCCGTGGCTGGCGAGGGCCTTTCTGTGCGGAGTTTGCATGTTCTCCCCGTGTCTGCGTGGGTTTCCTCCGGGTGCTCCGGTTTCCCCCACAGTCCAAAGACATGCAGGTTAGGTTAACTGGTGACTCTAAATTGGCCGTAGGTGTGAATGTGAGTGTGAATGGTTGTCTGTGTCTATGTGTCAGCCCTGTGATGACCTGGCGACTTGTCCAGGGTGCACCCCGCCTTTCACCCGTAGTCAGCTGGGATAGGCTCCAGCTTGCCTGCGACCCTGTAGAACAGGATAAAGCGGCTACAGATAATGAGATGAGATTTTATTGCATTACTAACAAAATCTGCTCAACATTTCATGTAAATAGCTGCATATGAAATGTTTAATAGCTAATGTTGAATACTTATTTCCCCCACTGTAACTTATGTAATTAATTCACTTCTGTGAAATATGTTATTCAGTTCTTAAAAAAAAAAGAAAGAAAAATCAGGAAGTTCTGAAATGCATTTCAGTAATTGTATTGCTTGGTTGTGACTCTCCCCACTCACTTCTCACAATAATGTAAAAATATGTTACTGCTAAACGTCTATGTATAGTTGCATATTTATTCAGTTAAGCTCAGTGTTTTGTTTTTCCTCAGCACACAGCAGACAACTGAGAATTTAAAAAGCACCTGCCAAAAGCAGCTGGATTTAATATTCAAGGTGTGTATATTTTTAAATTATTATGTATATAATTTATATGTGCATCAACTAAATTATACACCATGATAAAGGGCTGTATTTCATTCTACTTGCTGTTTTAATTATTGATATTTTAATTTTGTGGTAGGCATTTAGTTAATTGGACAATTACATTTTAATGGACGTTAAATTCTGTAATGTTGGAATGTTTATATTTTCTTATCAGGATCTTGAGCACAAACTCATCACTCTGTTGAAGAATGAATTAAAGAGGTTTAAGAGGCTCCTGAGTCCAGATTACCCAGCATGCACTGAGAGGGAGGTGGAGGAAGAGGAGGTTCATCACAATGTCAGAGAGGGAACGCTGAAGATCACATTGTACATCCTGAAGAACATGAACCACACCGATCTCGCTAACACACTGCAGAACAGTAAATAAACTGATTCATGTCATTATTCTCACACTTAAACTTCACAGGGAAAATATTTATCGAAACTTGCATCAGGGCACTGTTGAATTCTGGACTGTGACTGGTCAGAAGGTGTTGATTAATTTTCTATAACAGCACTGACAGTGGGCGGCACGGTGGTGTAGTGGTTAGCGCTGTCGCCTCACAGCAAGAAGGTCCTGGGTTCGAGCCCCGGGGCCGGCGAGGGCCTTTCTGTGTGGAGTTTGCATGTTCTCCCCGTGTCCGTGTGGGTTTCCTCCGGGTGCTCCAGTTTCCCCCACAGTCCAAAGACATGCAGGTTAGGTTAACTGGTGACTCTAAATTGACCGTAGGTGTGAATGTGAGTGTGAATGGTTGTCTGTGTCTATGTGTCAGCCCTGTGATGACCTGGCGACTTGTCCAGGGTGTACCCTGCCTTTCGCCCGTAGTCAGCTGGGATAGGCTCCAGCTTGCCTGCGACCCTGTAGAAGGATAAAGCGGCTAGAGATAATGAGATGAATGAGATGAGCACTGACAGTAGTGCAGATGCAAATCACAGGTTTATATTAATGTGCTTGTTCTAATAGCTTATCATTTCTCTAGTAACAGGTCATTTGGAATATACTCCAGATTTAAAAAAAAAAGGTTAATATTGAGAATATTGTTCAAGTCAAGTAATTCTTTATTGTCATGACAGCCATATACAATGCGCAGTACACAGTGAGACATAATAATGTTTCTCCTGGACCCAAGGTGCAAGATACATGAACAACATGCACAGTGCTGACAGGACATAACTAAAGTGCAACAGAAATAAGAAGCATGTAGGACGGGGGTATGGGAAACAATTAGGGTGAGTACACAGGGGGACAGTAGAGCATAAATACTCCAATCACAAGCAAGTTAATTTAAAAACATGACAAATAAAACAAGGGTGGCACGGTGGTGTAGTGGTTAGCACTGTTGCCTCACAGCAAGAAGGTCCTGGGTTCAAGCCCAGCGGCCAGCAAGGGTCTTTCTGTATGGAGTTTGCATGTTCTCCCCGTGTCTGTGTGGGTTTCCTCCACAGTCCAAAGGTTAGGTTAATTGGTGGCTCTAAATTGACCGTAGGTGTGAGTGTGAATGGGTGTTTGTCTCTGTGTCAGCCCTGCAATGACCTGGCGACTTGTCCAGGGTGTACCCTGCCTCTCACCCATAGTCAGCTGGGATAGGCTCCAGCTTGCCTGCGACCCTGTAGAACAGGATAAGTGGCTACAGATAATGGATGGACAAATAAGACATTACAGTAAACACAGGATCCCAAAGCTACAACTAGATTGAATTGTTAGTGCAGTAATGAGTGTACATCCCCGATTCCAAAAGAGTTAAGAGGCTGAGTCGTTGTCAGCTGTCCATTGCTAGCGATGATGACTGCTTCATTAGGATGTGCAGAAACACAGATGGACCACGAGGCCCACACCAGAGCGACAGAGTTGTCTGCTTCAGTGGTATGAATGGCCTGGTTGAGCTGCTATGGAATGTCTGGTTTCGTGAGTTCTCACATACTCCCTTTGACGCTTGTCTTCAATTGTGGACACTGAGCTTTTAAGTATGCTTCGCCGTGTTGCTCTATCCGAGGCATCTCTTTCCCACATCTGATCTATAACGCCAGCATTCTTCATGCTCCTCTTCAAGACGTCTTTGTACCTCAGTTTCTGTCCTCTTTGTCTCCTCTTTCCTCAGCTCAGTTCTCCATCGAAAATGGCTTTGGGTAGTCACGGGTCAGGCATGCACCAGATGTGTCCAGAGGCTGAGTAAAACATAAATAAAACCAGAATGCAATGATTTGCAAATACTTTTTGACTTATATTTATTTGAATACAATACTTAGATAATATATTTAATGTATACTCATTCTGAATTTGATTGGAAAAAAATAATGATATATTCACTCTCTGAATTTGAAGCCTGCAACATGTTCAAAATAAGTTGGGACAGGGGCATGTTTACCACTGTGTTACTTCACCTTTCCTTTTAACAACACTCAGTAAGCTTTTGAGAACTGAGGACACTAATTGTTGAAATTTTGAAATTCTTTCCCATTCTTGCTTGATATATGATTTCAGTTGTTCAGTAGTCCAGGGTCTCCATTGTCATATTTTGTGCTTCATACTACACCACACATTTCAATGGGAGGTAAGCAGGCCAGTTTAACACTCTTACTATAAAGCCATGCTGTTGTAACATGTGCAGAATGCAGCTTGGCATCATCTTGCTGGAATAAGCAAGGATGTCCCTGCAAATGATGTCGTCTGGATGGCAGCATATGTTACTAAAAAACCTGTACTTACCTTACAGCATTAATGGTGCCTTCACAGATGTGCAAGTTACCTATGCCATGGGCACTAACACACTCCCATACCATCACAGATGCTGGCAACAATCTGGATGGTCCTTTCCTTTTCCTGAAAACATAACGTCCATGATTTCCAAACATAATTCTAAATGTGGACTCATCAGACCACAGCACACTTTTCCACTTTGCATCAGTCCATCTTGGATGAACTCAGGCTCAGAGAATTGGACGGTGTTTCTGAATGCTGTAGATATATGGCTTTTGCTTTGCAGAGTAGATGCAATGAAAAACTGTGTTTAACGACAGTGGTTTTCCGAAGTGTTCCTGAGCTCATGTAGTAACATCCTTTATTCAATTATGTTGGTTTTGGGATCAAAAGTCATGGGCTTTCAATGTTGATTTTCGGCCTTGTCCCTTACATGCAGAGATTTCCCTGGATTTTCTGAATCTTTTTGTGATCTTCTGGACTATCGATGGAGAAATCCCTAAATTCCTTGCAATTATATATTAAGAATCATTGTTCTTACACAGTTGGATTATTTGCCTATGCAGTTTTTCACAAAGTAGTTAACCCCACCCCATCCTTGCTTGGGAACGACAGAGCCTTTCCAATTACCAGTTAACCTGTTTACTTGCAGAATGTTCCAAACAGGTGTATTTTGAGCATTCCACAACTTTCCCAATCTTTCACTGCCAACTTTTTTGGAATGTGTTGCAGGTATCAAATTCAGAATGAGTGTATATTTACAAAAAACAATAGTTTACAAGTTTGAAGATTAAATATCTTGTTTTTTGTATTATATTCAATTGAATATAGGTCAAAAAGGATTTAAAATCATTGCATTGGGTTTTTATTCATGTTTTACACAGCATCCCAACTTTTTTGGAATCAAACTTATAAAAGAAACATAAGATGAATGATGTTTAAAGTGACCATGCAATATGATGAGTTAGTCCAACCAAAGTGTCTGTGTGCTGTAAACAGTACCGTACGTCAGTGCAATAAATAAACATGTGCATCAGCATTGATTCAAAGTGTCTGTGCAGTGTCTGTGGGTGGAGGGTGTTACTTGGATCCTGGGGCGATGTGTGTAAAGGGCAGCACAGTGTACAGGAGTCTGACAGTCTGGGGGAAGAAGCTTCTACCCAGTCTGGCAGTCCTTGAGCAGATGTTTCTATGATAAGATATATGATAAATAATTGTTTATATGATAAGATATTTATCATCACATTCTTCTGTTCCATTAGAGTTGGAGTCAGTCCCTGTTTATCAGGACAAATTCAAATCCAAACTTGTGGAGAAATGTAAAGGACTTAATGAAGGAATCTCACAGCATGGAAGCTCAGTACTTCTGAATGAGATCTACACAGAGCTCTACATTACAGAGGGTTGGAGTGGAGACATTAATAATGAACATGAGGTGAGACAGATTGAGACAGCGTCCAGGAGACCAGCAACACAAGAGACACCCATCAAATGTAATGAGCTCTTTAAAGACAAGTCCATCAGAAGTGTGCTGACTAAAGGAGTAGCTGGAATTGGAAAAACAGTCTCTGTGCAGAAGTTCCTTCTGGACTGGGCTGAAGGAAAAGCAAATCAGGATGTCACCTTCATGTTTTCTCTTCCTTTTAGAGAACTTAATCTGATGAAGGAGAAAAAATTCAGTCTAATGAAACTTCTTCATCACTTTTTCCCAGAAATGAAAGAATTAGACCTAATAGACTGCAATGGCTACAAAATCATGTTTATCTTTGATGGTCTGGATGAGTGTCGACTTCCTCTAAATTTCCAAAACAATGAGAGATTGTATGATGTGACAGAGTCGGCGTCAGTGGATATGCTGTTGACAAACCTCATCAAGGGGAATCTGCTTCCCTCTGCTCTCCTTTGGATAACATCTCGACCAGGAGCAGCCAATCAGATACCTCCTGAGTGTGTAGACCTGATAACAGAGGTACGAGGGTTCAATGATCCTCAGAAAGAGGAGTACTTCAGGAAGAGGATCGGTAATCAGAGACTGACCAATAAAATCCTCAGATACATGAAGTCTTCAAGGAGCCTGTACATCATGTGCCACATCCCAGTCTTCTGCTGGATTTCAGCCACTGTTCTTGAGAGAATGTTGGGTGAAGTAGAGAGTGGAGATATCCCTAAGACTCTGACTCAAATGTTCACATACTTCCTGATCTTTCAGATCAAACGCAAGGACCAAAAGTACCAGGAGAAATGTGACCCTGATCCTCAGCAGACCAGTGCAAGTATCCTGGCACTGGGAAAACTGGCTTTCAAACAGCTGGAGAAAGGAAACCTGATTTTTTATGAGGAAGACCTGAGAGAGTGTGGCATTGACGTCAGAGAAGCTTCAATTTACTCAGGAGTGTGTACCCAGATCTTCAGAGAGGAGTTTGGGCTTCACCTGGGAAAGGTGTTCAGCTTTGTACATCTGAGTGTTCAGGAGTTTCTCGCTGCTTTATACGTATTTCATTCCTTTGTCTTAAAAAACAGAAATCTTCTAAGGGATCAAAACACTGGAATGTTACCTCTCTTAAGAAAGCAAACCATGTCTGCATTCCTGAAGAGTGCAGTAGACAAGGCCTTACAGAGTGAGAATGGACACCTGGACCTGTTCCTTCGCTTCCTGCTGGGTCTCTCACTGGAGTCCAATCAGACTCTCTTGCAAGACTTACTGCCACAGACAGGACGAAGCTCTCACTGCAAAGATGAAATAATCAAGTACATCAAGGAGAAGATCAAAAAGAATCCCTTACCAGAGAAATCCATCAATATGTTCCAGTGCCTGAACGAACTGAATGACTATTCCTTAGAGCAGGAAGTCCAAACTTACCTGAACAGAGGTGGTAACGATCGTCTCCGTCGAAACAGACTGTCTCCTGCTCAGTGGTCAGCTCTGGTGTTTCTGATGCTGAACTCAGAACAGGAGCTGGATGAGTTTGATTTGAAGAAATATGATAGATCTGAGGAATGTCTTCTGAAGCTGCTGCTGGTGGTAAAAGCATCTAGGAAAGCCTTGTGAGTATTTTTTAATAAATATATTATTTAAATGATTGTAATTTAATGGTATATGGGGTTTTCAACCAGTGGTCCGCGGCCCCCTGGTGGACCGTGGCGGTACTGCTGGTGGTCCGTGACTTGCTGTCCAGTTTAACTACTAAAAATACTTTTAAGAATAATTTAATTTTCTTTTATTTTTCTAATCGTTTCAGTTGATTTTGGTATCAGAATGAATAATAAATATCATGCAAATATCGAAAAAAAAAAACAAGACGGGAAATTCAACCTTATCCTTGTTGCACCAATCAGGTCAATCAACTGTACTTCACCTATGGTAACCAGGGATCCCAGCAGTAATTGAAAAAAATAGAGGAATGTAAGAAACTATCAGCAGGGGTCAAGGGGGCTGCAAGCCCCCTGAAGCTGTTGAGATTTTAACATTTAAAGATGCTATAGAACACTTTTTTTTTTTACATAGATTTAACATAGAAAAGCAACAGAATTTAACAATAATGTGTATCTATTTGATGCCATACTTTGTAATCAATGACATAAGTGGCAAAAAAAATTTGTTATTTATAAAAATTAGATGAAAATGTAGCTTTGAAGAATATACTTCTTCTAACCCGGACACTGTTCCGCTATCTCTTTTATGGACAATATCTTTTTTCCACGACATATTGAATTAAGTTCAACGCATTAGAAACAAAAGCACGAACGGAGTTAAAACACATTTTCTAGCAAATGGGCGCAGCCATATTGTTTTCTCGTTCTATCGCGTACAGTCTCGCGGTATTTACATCAATTTAACTTCCGAGTGTTCCCGAATGTCAACGAGAACAAACGAAGCTGACAAAAACATCGCTAAACAAGCAAACCAAATCTGAACGTATTCTGCTGGTCATTTTACTTAAACAAACATATTTTTAACGGATATACAAGAGATTTAAAAAAAAAAAAACACAACCACTTTGGCTAGAAAAATAGCGGAATTCCGCTAAATAGCGGACGTCTGGGATCCCTGGAACGTGAACGTCATATCAAAACTCGTCCTTCGCGCGTGAATGAACTGGCTTGCAAAAGCAACTAGCAAGGCTATATGATTCAGTTTAGCTTGACAAATATTCACTTTTTTGTGAAGTTAAATTTTGAACGGTGCGCTGTAAAGCTGAGGTAGCTGTACAAGTGAAGCTAGCTTGTCAGCATGGATCGCTATTTGGTGAGGAAAGGGAGCAATGCCACCACAGAGGACACCTCTAATGCTGCGAACTGTTCGGGAAAAGATACAGATGAAACGGTGAAACGTAGGGAAAGACGAAAAAGGAAATACAATGAAGATTACATCAAATACGGATTTACAGTAACAGACAAAGCTGGAGAGGAGGTACCGCTGTGTTTTGTGTGCTCAACAGTACTTTCAAATGAAGCCATGAAGCCTTCAAAACTACTGCGGCATTTAGAGACGCATCACAGTTCATTGATTGGCAACTCTATCGAGTTAATGCAGCAGATGTTGCGTGATTTCAAAGGACAGCAGACTCTCATGAGAAAGAGTGCTAAAGTTAGTGAAAATGCACTGAAAGCATCATATCAGGTGGCCCTCAGAGTTGCACAATGCAAGAAACCCCATACCATTGCAGAGCAGCTAGTTTTGCCAGCAGCCATGGACATGTGTAAAATCATGATAAACGAAGAATCTGCAAACAAATTAAAAACTATTCCGTTGTCAGACAGCACAATTGGACGAAGAATCGAGGAAATGGCCACTAACGTGAAAGAGCAGCTAATAGAGAAACTTAGAACAGTGCAAGGATTTTCGATTCAAATAGACGAGACGACAGGCATTACCAATGATGCGCAGCTACTGACATTTGTGCGATACGAGGATAATGGTGCTATGTGTGAAGAATTTCTTTTTTGCAAACCACTTCCAGGGCGAACTACAGGTGCAGAGATATTTAAAGCCCTTGACGATTTTTTCAAAGACCACAATATTTTGTGGCAGAAGTGTGTGGCATTATGTAGCGATGGGGCCAGAGCGATGAGTGGTAGCCAGACTGGATTGCTTGGGCACATAAGAAAAGTAGCACGGGGAATACTTTGGACTCACTGCATGATTCATAGAGAGTCTCTGGCCTCCAAAAATCTCAGCGCAGAGCTCAGTGGTGTCTTTGATGATGTTGTTGACATGGTAAAACTGATTAAACGAAGTACGTTAAATACACGCCTGTTTGCATCCCGATGTCAAGACTTAGGAAGTGAACATAGCACCCTTCTTTGTCACTCCGAGGTCAGGTGGCTGTCTCGCGGCACAACCCTTGCCCGTGTGTTCGAGCTGCGCAAAGCTATTCATGATTTCTTATGCGAGAAGGACAGTGAACTGGCTTCTAAGTTTAACGACAGCCATTGGCTAACTAAGCTGGCATATCTCACAGACGTTTTTGCCGAGCTTAACAAGTTAAACAGCTCAATGCAAGGGAGAGACTCTAAAGTCCTGCAGCTCTACGAAAAGCTGGATGCATTCGTTAAAAAAATGTCGAGGTGGATAGAAAGAGTCGAAAGTGGCAACTTGGCTATGTTTCATTCAGTTGAGGAATATAATGAGAGCACAGACATTAAAGGCATAGTCTGTGAACATTTGAGGAATGCAGTGCTACAATTCCAGAAGTACTTCAAAGATTCAGATCAGTGGCGCTGTGACAGCAAGTGGATAATGCTCCCATTTAGTAATGATGCAGCATCAGGGTCAAGCTTAACAGCAACAGAAGGGGATCAGCTAATTGAAATGTCAACAGACTCTGTCAGAAAGCACCTGTTTGATACATAACCCCTTGTGAAGTTCTGGACCAGTTGTCAGGCAGAATTTCCAGAGCTTGCAACAAAAGCAGTAAGATGTCTTCTACCATTCCCAACCACATACCTCTGTGAGAGTGGTTTTTCAACACTTGCATACATAAAGAACAAGTACAGGGCAAGGCTGGCACCTGAAAATGACATGAGACTGGCACTTTCTACAACAATATCCCCCCAGATAGACAGACTGTGTGCAAATCATCATGCCCAGGTATCTCATTAGCAGGTAAGAAACCCCCCGCCACCCGCACGCACCCTCACGCACACACAGGGGGCCGCAGGCTACTGCTTAGTCTGAATCAGGGCCGATTTCTCAGAGACAACAAGGGAAGCCGAGCTTCCCCTAAAATTCTCTCCCCAAACTGCGGCGTCTACGATGTTGAATTCTCATTAAAACAATAACTTGCATAGCATAATATATGCCCAAGATTGTATTTATGTTCATAATTATCCTGTAACTTATTTGAGTGATGTCTGACGAACTTGCAGTTCGCTACAAGAATCACCTTTGCTGCCAGGCTGTAACCTTTCTTATTTCAATGGGCTCTATGGACTGGCAGCAGTGTTGCCAGATTGGGCGGTTTTAAGTGCATTTTGGCGGGTTTTGAACATATTTTGGGATAGAAAACGTCAGCAGTATCTGGCAACACTGACTGGCAGCCGGGTATCCTTTGCAGTCTACGAGACGGCTCTGAACAGCCAATTTCGGCTAGTTGTTATTGGTTAAAATCAACAAAATCGTCACTTCCAGGGAAGCTGGGCTTCTCTGGGACTAAACGAGACAGTGGGAGGGACAAGAACCCGGGCTGATAAAGGATTATTGGAGGTAGTGTTTGAAAGACATGAGGAGGGCGGTACTTCGGCGAGGAACACGGAAGTATGATCAGTCAGTCCCTAGCGGATGTCAAGAAAGTGTAGTCGTGTGCTAAAGTGCTGTCCGAATTTATTTTCATATAAACGGTTCTTCTCATTGATGTCTCTGTACATTACTCTGTAAATAAATGTAAATATTACTCGTTGTGCTCCGTTAACTTTCATCCATTCTATCAGTTTGATCATTCGTGAATTCACTCGTTTATTTCATTTATAGTTCAATCTGGTTGTAGGCTAGCTTGAGCCTTATTGGGATCTGCAGTGCTAGCTGCTAACAGAAATTGGTAAAGTCTCTGGAAAGCACAATCAGCTGGTATGACAGGGTCACAGACCATTTTCTGGAAAAGGAGCGGTGGGGAGAATTTGTGTATAAATAGTGTTCATGTTCATGAATCTGAAGTGTGTATATTGTTCAGTAATGTTAAGAGAATGGTGGGCTCTGTGTTATAGGTTATACCTGGGTATAATATTCAAGGTTCTGTGTGTTGCATAGCCTACCTGGTTATGAATTTCCAGACTGTGTTGCAGAAGATGTTCAAGGATGTGTTGCACAGCTGGGTGTTGTGTTAAAGACTCTGTGTTGCATATCAGGGTATGATGTTCAAGGTTCTTCGTTGACTAGCCAGTGATTTTTGGATGTTTGATATTTTTGATTAAGGATATGAGGCACTAGCCTGGCAAGCCAGACTATAACATGAAATGTACAAGCAAAAATACTTTCTGCCACTAGGTAGGGTTGTCTAGTTCACTATGCTAATGGGGCACACCTTTCTATGCTTTGATATCCGGCCTACAGGTTTTACGATGAATGTGTAAAATGGGCTTCCCCTGTTTTAAAAACCAGCAGCCGCCACTGGTCTGAATGGTGGTCCCTGGGGCAGAACCAGTTGAAAACCCCTGGTATATGCAATGATATTATACTTATTAAAATAATAATATTTTGTGTGATGGCGGCACGGTGGTGTAGTGGTTAGAGCTGTCGCCTCACAGCAAGAAGGTCCTGGGTTCGAGCCCCGGGGCCGGCGAGGGCCTTTCTTTTTTTTTTTTTTTTAAAGATATTTTTTTGGGCTTTTTGCACCTTTATTGGATAGGACAGTGTAGAGACAGGAAATGAGCGGGAGAGAGAGAGACGGGAAGGGATCGGGAAATGACCTCGGGCCGGAATCGAACCCGGGTCGCCCGCATTCATGGTATGGCGCCTTAACCACCTGAGCCACGACGCCCCCCGGCGAGGGCCTTTCTGTGTGGAGTTTGCATGTTCTCCCCGTGTCCGCGTGGGTTTCCTCCGGGTGCTCCGGTTTCCCCCACAGTCCAAAGACATGCAGGTTAGGTTAACTGGTGACTCTAAATTGACCGTAGGTGTGAGTGTGAATGGTTGTCTGTGTCTATGTGTCAGCCCTGTGATGACCTGGCGACTTGTCCAGGGTGTACCCCGCCTTTCGCCCGTAGTCAGCTGGGATAGGCTCCAGCTTGCCTGCGACCCTGTAGAAGGATAAAGCGGCTAGAGATAATGAGATGAGATGAGATTTTGTGTGATGAGGCAAGGCCTTAGGGAATGTCATGGTCAAAACCATACAAACAACAATGGATAAACAACTCTAAAAGGGATGTTTATTTTCACAATGCAGCATGAGAGAGAGAGAGAGAGAGGGGTGAGCAGCATTGTGGGTATATAGGTGAGGAGTTGTTTTCATGGTTAGAGCTTTTAGGCTCCATGAAGCTATAAAGGTTTAGCACCCCATTCAGCATCACTGATGTTTTAATTATGGTGTCAGCATTCTAGTGGACGTGATACTCACATGATAGGGCTGAATTCATACCACTCAAAGGTAGTCTGATTTGATGTCAGTACCCCGAATGATGCTGAACTTAAAGGGCCAAGACTTGTAGTGATGGTGATGCAGGAGTTCATGTCTTTTGTGCCATCCATCCTGTAAAGCTTTGGGGGAAAGGGTGTTGATGCCACATCTCTATGGATTTAATATAAATCATATATCTTCACTGTAACACTGTTCCCACGTTAAGCTCTGTGACTTTACCCTGGAATGTGAAATTTCTAGGTTCTACACACTGGATCTAAGGTCAGGGTCTTTTTTTGTCAAAGGTATGATAGGTATTGTATACCTTAATCAGTATATATGTCATGTGTTATTGTCAACGTTACCCTGACAGCATGGAATGCTTGAGTCCAGTCAGCACATTCACCTTTGTAATAGCACTTTTTTCTAGCTTATTTAAGTGATTATTAAAAGGACATTAATGGTCACTGTACATGTGGTCATTCTATTTTTATGTCCACAACAGAAATTAATAGGACATATTTTCTTATTATCAGAAATCGCAGATTTTGTAAATGCAGTAAACGAAATAAAGAGTCTATTTTTCTGAAACCCATGGTTATCGTTGATGGATAACATGTGTGATTTACTGAACAGTGCAAATGGAGCACATTCGAATCTGATCCAAAATCACGTCATAGACCATTTTTGTGCCAGCAGATAATGCCAATCCTTTCCACCGGCTACCTCCACAAATATATTTCAGACCTGTGGGAGACACTGGGGTGATATCTGATATCACATACTGCAATACTATACAGTATGTCAAATTTGTAAGCTATGTAAAAGGACTTTGTATACTATTCAGTACAGTAGTATGTGGTTTCAGATGTAGCCTGCTATATCTCCAGCAACATTAGCACCGATCACAAGAACAATGGCTGATTTTCCCACCCTGATTTCACGTCTATACTGAAGCCCTTGTTTTTCTTCTTCTTTGGATTAAACAGATGAGATGTTACAATAGCAGTGTTTTTTAAAAATGCCAGTCAAAAAGTTTTAGTTGGTCTTTTTGGTCATGATAATCCCACCCCCAGCCACCAACATAAGCAGTTCTTGGTTCTAGACCAGCAAACTGCTGGTGTTGCTCTTGAACTAGATTTCCTAGCTGCACTGGTTCTTTCACTGTCAAAACATGAGGAGCTGGCTCGAGATTAGACACTGGTTCTGAACTGGCCTTTGAACTGCCTTGGTGGAAAAGGGGTATCTGAGGGCCTTGTATCAGGTTGCTTCATGATGATCAGTATGGACAAATTACAAATGTGATATCAGATGGATTCAGCTGGGAGAAAGAAGTAAAGTTATCCTGGACATTGTCCTCCAACTCCACCACCTCTAGCTAAGGTGGAGAGGACAGAGGCTTGAGGTATTTTTAGGAGTCTGATATGATAAGTTTGCTAATCCTTTGGATGGCCTAGATAGTATGCTCAGTGAGTTATTTGGTCTAATCGTTCTTCTATGGACTAGGGGCCCTGCCAGGTTACCAGGACAGCACCATTGGCAGGTTCAGTAGGAACCCACCAATCATAGGCACTTTGAGCCAATGCTACCTCTTGCAGATATGCACTTATTTTATTTGTGGTGGCCATTCATTTCTACCTGACCAGACTCCTCATTAATTAACAATTATTTGCCGAATATTGGTGAATAATGACCAAGATGAAGTCGATATTCGATATTCACTCAGCCTGAGGTGGAAAATTGTTTTAGTATAAATACGCCAGTGATTATTAATTAATTAATTAATTAATATTTAAAACTGAATTTCAATCCCCAAAAGTGGCATGCAAATGTAATGCGCGCAGACTTGTGCCATTTATCTATGCTGAGTCACATAAAATACTTTGTTTTGAAATCGATAAAATAAATCGCAATTCCACCTTACCTTTGAATAGTTTTAGACCAAACTTTGTAGCCTCTTTAGTGCTTTTAGGAACAACATTTTCTTTCATAATTTTTAATTCTTCCTCACTTATGGTGACGAAGCGAGTGGCCGCCATTTTGCCAAGTCACTGGAGGTGATTATCAAGAAATAATCCGAATCTCTCGACCGATCAACGTGTGTGATTTCCTATAATCACCTCCGTATTTACCATATAGTAATGACTAATAACCCTTTTAAATATTTACAAAACTTCTATATAGTGTTTTATTCCAAATCTATTTGTTGCCATAACAGATGACTGAGGTTTACCAATATCTAAATATATTTCTCCTCTAGGCTGTTTGGGTGTAATCTCACAGAGGAGAGTTGTAAAGTTCTGTCCTCAGTTCTCAGCTCAAACTCCTCTAGTCTGAAAGAACTGGACCTGAGTAACAATGAACTGCAGGATTCAGGAGTGAAGCTGCTCTCTGCTGGACTGGAGACTCCACAATGTAAACTGGAGATACTGAGGTCAGATCATCAGTTTAGCTCATACACATGCATGCAGGAAAAATAACTGAGCATCTTACTCTCGAAACACTGAATAGCTCAGAGTGTGTCCGGGTGAGAAGGTGAGGACATTGCTTAAGTTTAAAGTTGCTTTTTGGTTGATTGGATTCTCCTGATGAAGGAATCAAGATAGAAGTGAGATTTTCTTGCCAAACAGATTTGAAAGTATAAAAAAAAAACCAGTATAGTCCTTCACAGCTTGATGTGTTTGCCAAGCTTATACAGTCATCACTCTTGATGATCAATTACTGTATCTCAGCTGGGGTTTTTTTTCTTTTCACATTTAAACTACAACCAGCTCATGATACCAATTAAAACACTTTTCCAGGTAGAACTAAAATGAGAGCAACATTATGATGTAGGAGTCGAGAAATCAAAACTTTGAGAAAATGTATACTTCATTATTAAATAAAATAATAATCTATGTGTGTGTTTGAGTTGCAAGTATTCAGATTGATCATCATATCTGTCCCAGGCTGTGTGAGTGTAATCTCACAGAGGAAAGCTGCACAGTTCTGTCCACAGTTCTCAGTTCAAACTCCTCCAGTCTGAGAGAACTGGACCTGAGTGTCAATAACCTGCAGGACTCAGGAGTGAAGCTGCTCTCTGCTGGACTGGGGAACCCACACTGTAAACTGGAGATACTGAGGTCAGATCATCACTTTATCACTTTATGTAGAATGAGACAATTAGAAAGCCCAGCAGAATGAGTCAATTTATACTAAATGGATTTTAAATAGAATTTTACAGATTTATTTACAATTTTCACTCGCTTTTTTTCTGGTTCCTGAACATTGTGTACTTGTTTTTTTTTTTGGGGGGGGGCTTTTTCCACCTTTATTGGATAGGACAGTGTAGAGACAGGAAATGAGCAGGAGAGAGAGAGACGGGGAGGGATCAGGAAATGACCTCGGGTCAGAATCGAACCCAGGTCCCCAGTATGGTGCCTTATCCACCTGAGCCACGGCGCCCCTACTTGGTTTTGACCATTGCCTGTGTTCCTGGTTTGTAAGTTCATCCCTGTCTTTGTTGACTCTGTCTGCCTGATCCCTGACCGCTATGGACTTTGCTGATGATTACAGGAAAAGCGCAAATAAAAGTCTGCACTTACATCCACGCCTCTCTCAGAAGTCCTCCTTGTTGAAGGAGTATTAAGCACAGACTAGACCACAATTAATTGCTTTTCCTTATCATTTGAAAATATGAGTTTAAAGGGGCAGTGTGTAAGAATTTTAGTTTAAAACATTTTTAAAAAACTAAAATTATCAACGGAATGTGAACAAATAACATTTTTGATATTATGTCAAATATTCATGAAAGGCAAATACATGCAAAAAAAAAGGCACAATACATGTCAGAGGCATGTATTGTATTGCAGAGATATCTACTGAAGTTAGCATGCTAACCCTGAGACAGGACGGACTATCCATCTTGTAATACCACTTTGTACCTCAAAGTGAGTCACTGTAGTGTCCAGTCTGCACTCAGCCTAAAATGAGAGGAGAATAAGAATGCCAGTAATGTCAGTGTACATGGAAGTCACTGCCGGTTACATACACATTAGCCTCCGAGATATCTTTTTACAGACTGCCAAAAACTAAGGAAAACAGAAGCAAATGAATTGCTGTAATTCGTAGAAACACCTGGAATCCAGGCCCTGACTGTGCATTTGTGGTTACCATTTTGTGTCAGTATGTTGTATTTTTGGAGAAGGGGAAAGAGAAAGAAAAGGGACTCTATCGGGATAAACTGAATCGCAATGCTAAGCAATGATATTTGGACAAACTCAACACAAAACAGCAGCCAAAGACTGGATTACAGACCCTCCAGTCACATACCTGGACATTGTAAATTATCTTCTTTTTGGATTGAGTGTATACGATACTTTACATGAGTTTAAAAGTTAGAAATCCCTAGAAGCTTATGAACAGTTTTGCAGTGGCTTGGGGAAAGATCTGCTAATTCACAAGCCAGCAACTGTGAGAGCACAGGTAAAGTGGCACTCCTCATTTTGACCCATTTGTTAAACCAAACAAAATACAAGACTTTCAAAAACATTCAGCTACGTGATTATTTTATTGAGTCATAAGCAGTGGGTTTGATCAGGTGCATTATTCAAAGATTTTTTTTATTGTCAATTCACTATATATCCAGGACATACAGGAGAATCGAAATGCCGTTTCTCTCTCACCTTACTTGTAAACACAGATAAAGATTACAAAAAAATTATATTAAGAAAAATGATATATATATATATATATATATATATATATATATATATATATATATAAATATTTACAAATATAGATTATATAGATAAAAATACACTCTAAAATCAAACAATGTACAAAATAGCAGTAGTGCAAATACAGTACAATATCTAACGGAGAAGGTGCTTAGAAGAGCAGCTTATGTGATGTATATGAACAGTAGTTCAAATGACCAATAGCAGCAGATACAGCAGTAATGCAAATATTTGTAGTGTGATGTGCAAACAGAGGAGATAGAATTTCTTGTGTGAATGAATGTGTTACAGACCAGGGGTAGGGGTAGTGGACAGAGTTCAGCATCCTGACAGCCTGGTAGATAAAGCTGTCCAGCAGTCTTGTGGAGCGGGCCCGGCGGTTCCGGTACCTTTTCCCTGAGGGCAGGAGGTTGAAGAGTGAGCGTGAAGGGTGGGAGGTGTCACCAGCGATGCTGATGACACCTTTTATGACTAAAAGTGGCTACATACCTGCCATATTACAAGCCGTAGTGGTCTCATCCACTACTGTGCGAGTTGCTGTGGCTGGTTTCTTGCTAAAAACTGAGCTAAGCAAGCTACAACGCAAAATATAGGCTGACAGCACACATGCGATTATAAGATAGCAGTGTTGTCTTGACTGGCTCTCGGAGTTTCAGCAACTGGGTCAAATTTTGTGTATTCTTGCTCTGCTGTTAGTTAGTAGTTGGCTTTTTTAACAACTGATGACTGCAAAGTTGCAATGTATGAACCCAGTAGTGGAGCAAATAAAAAACAGCTTGACACTATATTCAGTGAGTGATAATTCTATGAGAGTGGTGGTGGTGCATTTGAGGGGAAGGAGGAGGAGGGACTGTGCATTTCCTTGTTTCTTACAATGGGGTGGACACCCTAATTTTCTGGTGATATACTGTCCCCTATTTGTTTGAAATGTGAAGTATGAATTCACCAGGTGGACAATTCTTACACATTACCCCTTTAATCCTGGCACAAAGCCATAAAAAGGTCCCTGTCAGAGAAGGCCAAGGTTTCCTTCATGCTCTTGAGGCTTATTATGAGTGGATAGGGATGCTGATTGTTAAGAAAAACAAAAAGATTGCCTGATTGTAGTATGACTGGTAGACCATCTGAGTGCTAATTTTGAGCCTACACTAAAGCATGCCTACAAGCATAAAAACGGCCCCCACTTACCTGAAATCACTTATCACACTCTGCATTGCACCATGCTCCCTTCCAGCCACTAGTATAACTTAGGCAGGGGCAGATCCAGGAAAACGGGGGGGGAATCAACTGGGAATCAAGGCTGGGGGTCCAGGGGCCACCAGAGGCCCCTGAAAGCGCTACAGTTTTTAAATGCCCAGAGATGCATTTTGAGCTGTCAGAGATATGTTGCAAATTAAATCTCTTAAAGAAAATTACCATATCAAAAATATGTTTTAGGGGGCGTCGTGGCTCGGGTGGATGGGGCGCCGTGCCATGGGTCCGGGGACCCGGGTTTGGTTCCGGCCCGGGGTCGTTTCCCGGTCCCTCCCTGTCTCTCTCTCCCGCTCGTTTCCTGTCTCTGCACTGTCCTATCCAATGGAGGTGAAAAAAGCCCAAAAAATATCTTTAAAAAAAAAAAATGTTTTAAAAGTAGGAACTTTCAAAACCATTTTATTAGTCACATGACACACTACAGTGTAGTACACTGACCACAAAACAGCTTACTTGTATCAAGAAATTATTACTATTTTAGCAACAGCAATCTGAGCTAATGCTCAGGACATTCAATGTACAGTGAATATACCCAGGTAAACTGAGGGAATGTAAGTGGCCACTTAAGACAGAGTTTAACACTGAGATACAGTAACTATAAACAAAGACTGCAAGAGTTGCATGCCTATAATACAAAGTCAGTAACTGCAATCTGAGTTCCTGCGTCTAATAGACTGAGATAACGATACAATGATTCTGTGAGTTGCATGTGAACAAATCGTATAATAAGTTTTAGTTCTCGAGACTCAGGTGATTTTAAGCAGATTTTCTTCAGAGCCGTTGCAAAAATCAACGTCTCTCTCTCACAGACCTATCCAGCTGTTGTTGTAAAACTCAAACTGAGGCTCACCCCCAAAACGGCACGTGTACCATGTACATACACAGGGTATAGTAAGCACAGGGATACCCTATTAATGAATATGAGTGGTAGCTGGACAGCCAACACGTGTGTGTACGCAGTAAGCCTGCTGCAGCATCTTATCAATTTGGCTTGTGAACATGCGTGTTAACGATACCATAAACATAAAAGGATGGCACACACCCTTTACATGTAGTCTACAGTGCAGTCCAGGAATACAACTATGTTATTACAGTGTGGGAAATAAGGAATTTTAAGCAGAGTGTCACAGGACAGACAAGTCTGAAATGTTGTCTGTCCATCCAAACTTCAGCCTGTCCGAATGATGGGCCAAACGCCCAGAACAATCCAGCTGGGGGTGCATCCCTAAGGTGGGCCCCGGAAGCTGAACGGCTTTAGATGCCTGGAGATGGCTTCTCAGCTATTTCCAGGTACATTTTTGTGATCTTCAAAGGCCAAATTACACTAGACATTAGTTGCTAATTACACTACAAATTGAATATAATTTACAAGAAAATGTCAGAAGATTCAAGAAAAAACATGCTTAAAATTGTACCCAAGAAAACAGTAGCACATACAGGTCAGTTCCATGTCTAGAAAAAAGTAGGGGGGGGAAGGCTGTTCCAGTTAGTTACAACTTACTGGTACTCATACACAGGTACTAACAACACTTATGAAACATTATGTCAACAATGGCTATATTCATACTATATTTATAATAAATTTATAAATTAACAATACGACTATTCTTACATAATGGGGTTAAAATTTTGAGTACGAGATTCCAAGTAACTTTGTAACAAAATGATTTTAAAATGGCTCAAAACTAGACAAGGTAATATCATTTGGCATTCAGGCCCTGTCCACACGGCAACGGATTCAGGTGACTCCGATACAATTGCTTATCGTTTAGGCCTGGCGTCCACACGGCACCGGTGTTTTGGGTGCCCAAAACGCAATCTTTTTGAGAACGGGTTCCAGAGTGGAAAGATCTGGCAACGTTGCCGTTGTGAAGTCGTCTGGATGAGTAGAACGGATTTGTTTACGATGACGTCACAACCACATGACTGTCAGTGCTTCACGCCGGGTAGAAGTGTAACGAACTCGATGCGAGTTGTCAACAAATCCTATAACTTGGTTCATGAAACGCGCTTACAAAATATTTTCACTGTGAATATTTATTGTGTAATGGTGCAAAGTGAGAGAGAGATAGAGACTCTGCCCTTAGGGCAGAGTCAATCCCGCCAGCAAAAATAGGGAAAAAAAGGAGCGATCTCACCTCTTCAGATATTGGTTTAAGTCCTACAATACATTCCTCAAAAAGGGCGTAGAAGAGCAAATTAATCCATCAACGTGTAGCATTCAATTTATTCCGGACCATTAAAGACGCCGCCTTCCGCGTAGAATCATACGTCATCCTTGCCGCCATATTGGATAGGTCAAAGCGGAGAATAAAGATTCATGTGCTGCGTTTAACTGTACCAACAGGTTTACCGTCCAAACGAGATCACATGGGATTACCTTTCACAGGTGAGAAACAACAAATTAATCCATCAACGTGTAGCATTCAATTTATTCCGGACCATTAAAGACGCCGTCTTCCGCGTAGAATCATACGTCATCCTCGCTGCCATATTGGATAGGTCAAAGCGGAGAATAAAGATTAGCTGCGTTTAACTGTACCAACAGGTTTGCCGTCCAAACGAGATCACATGGGATTACCTTTCACAGGTGAGACTGGAAAAATACTTTTCATTGTATTTGGTCATTATAATGTAATTTTACGAACAGATTTTCCTGACTTTGTGGCTAATATGAAGTCTCGCGCATAATAGTTTATGCGCATGCGTCCTTACTTCTTCTATTGTTCTGGTGTCTCCAAAGGGACCGTCTTACAGCACCCCTAGAGGTGTGGCATGTGTATTGCATCGTTTTCAGCAAGCGTTGCGTTGCCATATGGACCTGATATTTTACTGATCGTTGCCCATTTGGACGCGATATATTTTTAAATAACATCTCGTTGCCGTTGACGTGTGGATGTAGCCTCAGACTAAAATCTGCTGGACTAGAACTTAGAAAATAGAAGAAAACACCATGAAAGAGAAACCAATCGAAACAGAAAGAGTGAAAGTGATTATCATGCCGTTACCATGGGAATAGTCTTTTATGACTGAGTAAGTGGGCGCTCAGCACTCCGACTCAGGTGTGACTGAGGTGACAAGTTTTATGTTTCAACTAATTTAGGTAATTTTAAAAATATAACATTATTTGGCGGGTGGCATGGTGGTGTAGTGGTTAGCACTGTTACCTCACAGCAAGAAGGTTCTGGGTTCGAGCCCAGCGGCCGACAAGGGCCTTTCTGTGTGGAGTTTGCATGTTCTCCCCGTGTCTGTGTGGGTTTCCTCTGGGTACTCCGGTTTCCCCCACAGTCCAAAGACATGCAGGTTAGGCTAATTGGTAGCTCTAAATTGACTGTAGGTGTGAATGTGAATGGTTGTGTGTCTCTATGTGTCAGCCCTGCGATGACCTGGCGATTTGTCCAGGGTGTACCCCGCCTCTCGCCCATAGTCAGCTGGGATAGGCTCCAGCTTGCCTGCGACCCTGCACAGGATAAGCAGCTACAGATAATGGATGGATGGATATTATTTGGCAGTGGGCACATAGGAAAGTATAAAGTTTCTGTCATGCTTGTATGATAAATACTCGCAAAGATATTTATCTAAATCCATGACCTACTCATTCTAAACCTGCCGAGCTTTGCCAGGGAAGCTCTCGACCCCAGAGGGTTAAACTATGATGGAAAAAACACTTTGTCAAGGTCCAAAATCTGTAGTAGTCTATTTTCTTTGAACATTAGCGGTGTACCTACCCAGCTGAGAATAGCGTCGTGTGGTGTCAGGCCAGAATGCACTCCTACTCGCTGATGAAAGGCGACTTGTCATTCATCGAGAGCATCCGCTATCAGCCAATCACAGGCCGTGTTATGACGTAATGTATTTGCCCAGTGTAACATTTGGAAGAAAATTAGAAGTAGATTCGACCCATATCTTTACAATTTTTCATGGGCCATCTGGTTTGATGCTTTTGAAATACAGACGGACAAATGTGAAAATTACCAGTTAATGTCCGCCAGTCCGGCCTTATTTCCCACACTGTTATTATGTCGATGCACAAAGTTCCCATGACCTGTTAAGATCCAATAGGACTCGCCCAGCTTGCTTTTCACTGCATTTGTGTCATGAGCGAAAAAACCTACTATAAAGCTAGGACCTACTATTAAATATAAATGTATACTATAAACTCTTCAGCTCAATCCCACATAATGATTTTATTTTTTTAAAAAACTTATAATTTAAATAAAAAATGGCAGGCATATCTCGGTATGTGCAATACTAACTTTTTTTTGTTTTTTTGGGGGGAGGGGGGCAGGTGCCCCCCAATCCGCACTAGTTAGGTCAACTCATCATCTCTCATGGTACAAGAAAGACTTACATCAAGACTTCCCCTTGGAGAACAGCTGGGTCACTGTGAATACTGGATAAGCCAAGACTAAATCCTGGCTTTAAAAAACATTGTGTCCTACTCCATTTTCTTGCTGTACTAATTCTTATACTAACCCCTCTCTTGTGATGTTCTTATAGCATGGAAAATTTGTGCTAGCATGATTTTTAAAGAGTATCTATAAAGCACTTTTGTAAGTTGTGTTCTGGTTAATGTACAACCCTGATTCCAAAAAAGTTGGGACAAAGTACAAATTGTAAATAAAAACGGAATGCAATGATGTGGAAGTTTCAAAATTCCATATTTTATTCAGAATAAAACATAGATGACATGTCAAATGTTTAAACTGAAAAAATATATAATTTAAAGAGAAAAATTAGGTGATTTTAAATTTCATGACAACAACACATCTCAAAAAAGTTGGGACAAGGCCTTGTTTCCCACTGTGAGACATCCCCTTTTCTCTTTACAACAGTCTGTAAACGTCTGGGGACTGAGGAGACAAGTTGCTCAAGTTTAGGGATAGGAATGTTAACCCATTCTTGTCTAATGTAGGATTCTAGTTGCTCAACTGTCTTAGGTCTTTTTTGTCGTATCTTCTGTTTTATGATACGCCAAATGTTTTCTATGGGTGAAAGATCTGGACTGCAGGCTGGCCAGTTCAGTACCCGGACCCTTCTTCTACACAGCTATGATGCTGTAATTGATGCAGTATGTGGTTTGGCATTGTCATGTTGGAAAATGCAAGGTCTTCCCTGAAAGAGACGTCGTCTGGAGGGGAGCATATGTTGCTCTAGAACCTGGATATACCTTTCAGCATTGATGGTGTCTTTCCAGATGTGTAAGCTGCCCATGCCACATGCACTAATGCAACCCCATACCATCAGAGATGCAGGCTTCTGAACTGAGTGCTGATAACAACTTGGGTCGTCCTTCTCCTCTTTAGTCCGAATGACACGGCGTCCCTGATTTCCATAAAGAACTTCAAATTTTGATTCATCTGACCACAGAACAGTTTTCCACTTTGCCACAGTCCATTTTAAATGAGCCTTGGCCCAGAGAAGACGTCTGCACTTCTGGATCATGTTTAGATACGACTTCTTTGAACTATAGAGTTTTAGCTGGCAACAGTGGATGGCACGGTGAATTGTGTTCACAGATAATGTTCTCTGGAAATATTCCTGAGCCCATTTTGTGATTTCCAATACAGAAGCATGCCTGTATGTGATGCAGTGCCGTCTAAGGGCCCGAAGATCACGGGCACCCAGTATGGTTTTCCGGCCTTGACCCTTACGCACAGAGATTCTTCCAGATTCTCTGAATCTTTTGATGATATTATGCACTGTAGATGATGATATGTTCAAACTCTTTGCAATTTTACACTGTCGAACTCCTTTCTGATATTGCTCCACTATTTGTCGGCGCAGAATTAGGGGGCTTGGTGAGCCTCTTCCCATCTTTACTTCTGAGAGCCGCTGCCACTCCAAGATGCTCTTTTTATGTTATGTTACAAGATGTTAATGACCTATTGCCAATTGACCTAATGAGTTGCAATTTGGTCCTCCAGCTGTTCCTTTTTTGTACCTTTAACTTTTCCAGCCTCTTATTGCCCCGTCCCAACTTTTTTGAGATGTGTTGCTGTCATGAAATTTCAAATGAGCCAATATTTGGCATGAAATTTCAAAATGTCTCACTTTCGACATTTGATATGTTGTCTATGTTCTATTGTGAATACAAGATCAGTTTTTGAGATTTGTAAATTATTGCATTGTTTTTATTTACAATTTGTACTTTGTCCCAACTTTTTTGGAATCGGGGTTGTAAAAGTAAGGTGGGATTTTTTTTTTCTGTAGGTTATATCAGTGCGCTATTACAGGTGATGGTTGTGCTGCTCTAGCTTCAGCTCTGAAAACAAACTCCTCATCACGCCTGAGAGAACTGAATGTGAGCAGAAATAATCTAGGAGAATCAGGAGTGAAAATGTTGTCTGATCTGCTGAAGGTTCCCCACTGTAAACTGGAGACACTACAGTGAGTAACTGATTTACTGTCTGAAGGTGTGTGTGTGTGTGTGTGTGAGAGAGAGAGAGAGATTTTAAGAGGTAGAAATCCTGAATCTTAACACGTCTTTTACTGTTTGAGATATTCAGACCTGATCAGTCTGTTGTATTCTGTGTCTTACAGGATGGACATAATCACATACAGATGTGTATGAGGAGAGGATGTGGTGCAATATTTTTAATTCGTTATTTTTATAAATTTTTTTAATTTATTTTATTATTCAGTTAATATCTGTCCACTGAATATTAATATTTCAAATCATGGTAAAAGATTAATTTACAGTTTGATTTAGTTGGTTCAGTAATTCTAATATCAGGGATGCAAAATCATCTGGCAGGCAGCACAGTGGTGTAGTGCTTAGCACTGTTGCCTCACAGCAAGAAGGTTCTGGGTTCAAGCCCAGTGGCCGACGAGGGCCTTTCTGTGTGGAGTTTGCATGTTCTCCCCGTGTCTGTGTGGGTTTCCTCCGGGTACTCCGGTTTCCCCCACAGTCCAAAGGCATGCAGGTTAGACTAATTGGTGGCTCTAAATTGACCGTAGGTGTGAATGTGAATGGTTGTTTGTCTCCATATGTCAGCCTTGCGATGACCTGGTGACTTGTCCAGGGTGTACCTCGCCTCTTGCCCATAGTCAACTGGGATAGGCTCCAGCTTGCCCGAGACCCTGCACAGGATAAATGGCTACGGATAATGGATGGATGGAAAATCATCTGGAATGAAAAAGGTGACAAAGATGCGAATCCCCTGAGGGCCTGGAGCATGCTGCCTGGGAAGATTGATTGATTTAAAATACAGTATCTGCTTTAAAACGTGGATTTGCAGTCAATTTTTGCATTACGGATAGAGAGGGAAAAAACGCACCCTACAATTAATGTAATCTTACTGTTACAAAAGTAATGTAAGGGTGCACTTTGATAACAGGCATGAGCATTTCAAAATACTTCCAACAAAAATCATGTTTCTGATAGTACTGAATGTCATAATGTTTATATTGTTCTGATAATTAACATTGACTCTATAGGAAATCTAGTGTACATTGTTTTACTGATGTGAGGAGAGAGAGAGAGAGATGAGAAGAAATAAAAACAACGAGTTAATGCTTGTTAAGTTTAAAATATTTTAACATATGTATATGTTTTCAATAAAAATTGTATAAAACAAAGTTGTGATTTATCAAACGTGTATCTCTTGGAAATTAGTTTACCTATTTAAGATAATATGAGGTGACGTGGAAATGATATTACAAAAGGTCAGGATTGTTCATTTACACACAAATTCATCTTCTCAGGATTTATAGATGAGACCTGTTGTGAATTGTGTTGTGATGGTTTGTCATTTTTAAAATGTGGGTCCACAGAAAAAGGTGCAATAATATGTCTGTAGATTTGTTTAGTGGCTGTTAGGCTAATCAACATTTCAATAGTTTTGGGTGGGTTTCTGATAAATTTACGATATAAAGCTGAAATAAAACAATGCTAGTGTCGTAAACACTTTCAAGTCTTTAAGGTTTTCCACAGATAACTAAAAGCCTGCTATGTGGTTACTAGGCAAACCTTTACTTCAATCAGTCTTAAAGTGTAAGCATAATATTTTATTAGAAACACCAAAACAATTACACAAATCGTTGCTGTCAGTTCAAAACCTGCTATGTGACAATTTAGGTCAAATTGGGTTCTCTATGTTGATTGGTCAATTTTGACCTCATGCTTCCATTTATACTACCATTCAAAAGTTTGGGGTCACCCAAACAATTTTGTGTTTTCCATGAAAAGTCACACTTTTATTTACCACCATAAGTTGTAAAATGAATAGAAAATATAGTCTAATACTATAATCTAGTACTATAATATAGTAGTGTCTGGAAGGACCTGAAGGTCAGGGTTTGTCCCTTCCTGAAGCGATGTACCCGTCGGGCAATATCGCTCACCCATTGTTGAGACAGGGTTGCCCTCAACAGCTGAGAATCCAGCTGAAGGCAAGGAAAAACAGTCTTCTGGCTGGGTGTGAGGGAGCTCTTGGCGTGGTTCACCCTGAGCCCAAGTTTGGAGATGTGAGAAACCAGCACAGCTGGGTCGCTGAGCGCGTCGACCCTTGACTGAAAAAAAAAAAAAAAAAAAAAAAATCAACCAGTCATCCGGGTAGGAGAGGATATGCATTCTCCTGCTCTGAAGTAGGGACAATGCTGCCATGACTAATCTCATAAAGATTCTGGGAAGTATGCATCCTTCAGATCGATGGTTGTGAACCAATCGTCACGTCTGATGCTGTTTAAGACATCGGATGTGCGCAGCATACAGAATTTGAAGACCTTGAGGTGGTCGTTCAAATGTCTCAGATCCAGTAGGGGGCGAAGCCCACCCCCCTTTTTTTTTTTTTTTTGGATGGTGGAATAAAACCCACTGTTTTGCAAAGGTGGATCTAATGGCTCGATGGCACCCTTTTTTTCAGGAGGGTCAAGACCTCCTGGCGTAGTGCCAGAGCTTTGCCTGGTCTTTTACTATAGTCATTTTGACTCCTTGAATTCTCGGCGGTCGGCATCTGAATTGTATGCTGTAACCCTGAGAGAAGGTGGATATAACCCAGGGGTCCGATATTACAGCTTCCCAGTAGGCGAGTTGTTGACTGGTGAAGTGTCCGACCACTGGAGTGGAGTAGTCAACGTCTGCCTCCACGCCCCCTACGGCCCCTGGGGGTGGGGGTGGGGGGAATTGTACCCCAATATGCCTGTGGCAGCACCAAAGAGCTGTCCCGGAATCACTGGGAGAGTGCGGAGGGCCCTCCTGCAGGGATCTAAGAGTGGTGAATGAGCCAACCATATCTGACGCCTGGTGAGGGTTAAAGACGACATTAGTCTGCCCAGTTCCCTGGACATGAAAGCAAATGCCTGCAGCGAGGCCTCGCTTAGGCTTTGCAGTGATGGGTCTGCTCCAGAAGACTGAAGAGCCTGAGACTGGGCTAGGATCAGGTGGGATAACGAATTGTCTATGCGTGCAGCATCATAGCTCTTCCCGATGAAGTCATCGGTCAAACAACACTGTGGCCGTGGACAGCGAGCATCGGGTCTCAACGCCTCGTCCGGCAAAGGATCAGAACCGCAAGGGCCGTTCGATTGTTGGCATGCTGACCAGATCCTGACTGGACGCATCTTGTATCTCTACAGCTCCTCAGTAAAGGGGGCTGAAGGTAGAACAGTGAAAACAGCAGAGGGGGAGTCTAAAAAAGGCACTCTGCATCCGTACTTCAGATGGTGCCGTGTTCAACCCCAGGTGGGCTAGCGCCATTTTTATTGCGGGCTTGACCATAGTGGAAAGCACGTCCTTCTCTTGAAGCTCCGCGGCCGGGGACAGCACTGGAGATTGTGGCTCAGGAGGAGTAAATGAAGCAGCTGAGGCGAGAGCATCAGCAGGCCGTGCTTCAGGCGGTTGTAGGTTATAGAACAAAGCCTTAATCTCAGCAAGCTCTGAAGGACCACAATGGAAATAAGTATTTTTACTTTGTGTTATCCTCCGCAATATTTATATGTTTACATGTTATGTACATGTTTTTATTGCGAAATAAATCAATACAATACAAAAGAAGCCAAGGTGCCCACTTGTTGCGACAAGGGGTCCACCTTCTGGTACTTGGGCCTACAGGGAGCCTCCCGTGACGGCTGCTTAGGGCGCTTCCTAGACTTAGGAGGCAGAGCGTAGTCGCTCGGTGCTGGGGGCAGTCGAGAGACCAAACTGCTTTCCAGCTGAGCAAGCCTAGCAGTGCGTCAAGTAAACAAAACGAAATATCCGCGGCGGAGTCTGGAGCGAACATACTCACCCAACCGCGTTCAGGTAATCAGCAATCAAGGCTGAATAAACAGGCTACAGCGCGAATCAAAAGTGCACAAAATTACCAAATAAGTATCACACTTGCAACCAAAGGATACTTATTAGATCGCTACAAGACGAGAAAATATCCATATGCTCGCGATGAAACTGAAATTTATAATTAGAAGTTGCTGGCTGTCGAAGTCCGAGCGAACTCACTCATAACCGGTTTAGTTGAAAATACTTTACTTACCTTAAAGCTTTGAGACAATCAGCACATAAACATGACCGCTGTTTATTCTACTTACCTAAATATGGATTAGGTGACTGCAACAAGCAGTGTCGAAGTACCAATACAGAGCCAAGCAACCAAATGAAATATCCGTGGTGGAGTCAGGAGCGAACACACTCCCCCAGCCGCGTTTAGATAACCAGCTGAAGTAAATAAGCTACAGTGCGAGTCAGAAGTGCACACGAGCACCAAATAAGTGTCATTTGCAATAAAACGATACTTATTAGATCGCTATAAGGCGAGAAAACACCCCTATGATCGCAGTGAAACTGAAACTTATAATTAGAAGTTGCTATCTGCCGAAGTCAGAGCGAACTCACTCAGTAATCAGCTGAAGTAAACAAGCTACAGTGCGAGTCAGGAGCACACACAAGCACCAATAAGTGTCATACTTTCAGGAAACGATACTTATTAGATCGCTATAAGGAGAGAAAACACCCCTATGATCGCGGTGAAACTGAAATTTATAATTAGAAGTTGTTAGCTGCCGAAGTCAGAGCAAACTTACTCATAAACGGTTTCTTACCTTAACCAAATGGCAAATCGCAGTCTTAAGAGGGCGAAAAAAAACCGCAGCTCCAACCCATTTAAGGGTTTGCAAGACTCCAGCGATTGCTCTTTAAAAAAATATAACTCGAAATCTGCTCTGCACGAGAAGATGCAAGAGAACGCTTCCGGGGTTAGCGCACCTTAAGTACCGGTGCAGTGACATACGTCACCCCCGTCGCAAGCGACTTTGTTGGTATACACACTCGAACTGCATGCGCATGATGATGAACATCCAGGTGCTGACAGCACCGCCTCTGGCGGTCAGTAGAAATGAAATAGAACTGACCTTCCTTTGAGCAGATTGAGTTTCTGGAGCATCACATTTGTGGGGTCGATTAAATGCTCAAAATGGCCAGAAAAATGTCTTGACTATATTTTCTATTCATTTTACAACTTATGGTGGTAAATAAAAGTGTGACTTTTCATGGAAAACACAAAATTGTCTGGGTGACCCCAAACTTTTGAACGGTAGTGTGTATACATGTTATTTCACCTCCCTCACTGCCATCACCAGGAACTACCTGCAGGCCAGGGCAATGATAACATTTTAACATAGCCTATGGAAATCCAAAGTTTACACATTATCATCACGCACAGAAATTGCAAAACTGCAAAACTAGTTTTAAAACCGCGCTAAGTTCCAACTGTTAACCATAGCGAGAGGCTGGGTTACGTGTGTGTGTGTAAAGTGTAAACCAGCGCATCCTGACTTTCTAACTATGCCTGTGTGTTGCGTGAGCGGCAGTCAGTCAACAACTCTTCGCAAAGTTTCCTTATGAAACAATATGCTAGCTGAAATTATGGCAGGGAACGCCAGATTAAACATTAAAACTGCCTTCTGAGCACTGTATCTACAGGCTACCACCGAAAGAAGGAGGCTACCAGAAAGGCATCTCTACTCCGTACGATTTTACTTTCACTACGACATTACTTTGAACAGACTATCAAAAAATTGCAAGGTGATATGATAAAGTAAGGCACAGTTTACTTACAGTCGTTGTTTTTTGAAAAACGATGCAATCGTTTTCTGCCTTTTGGCACCCTTCATCATGCCGTGTTGGGGTCTTGAACTAGGAGGAGCTGTCCCCGATATACCTGTCAAACTTGTTGTGGGTAACCATAGCAACCAAGCTCGAGCTCGCAACCTGTACAGTCTGCGCAGTTGCAACTATGTATGTATTTCGAGGACCACAATGGAAATAAGTATTTTTACTTTTTGTGTTATCCTCCATAATATTTATATTTATATGTTCACATGCTATGTATATGTTTCTATTGTGAAATAAATCAATCAAAAAAAAAATGTACTGCTGTGCACCTCAATAAACCGAATGGTAATTAGTCTTTTGATTTTTCCGTGAGGTTTGCCTTATGCAAAGAAAGACAGCATAGACGTTTTTTCCTCCCTATAAGTGGGGGGGACCGAACAAGGTGAATTTAAATCTGGGTGGGACGAATCCCCCCCTCTATCTGCGCCCGTGCACAGAAGGGCTCCCATCAGTCACTGGGCTTGAACCCAGAACCTTCTTGCTGTGAGGCGACACCACCGTGCCACCCCATTTTCTGTTTGTAAACTCTCATCTCATCTCATTATTTCTAGCCGCTTTATCCTGTTCTACAGGGTCGCAGGCAAGCTGGAGCCTATCCCAGCTGACTACAGGCGAAAGGCGGGGTACACCCTGGACAAGTCGCCAGGTCATCACAGGGCTGACACATAGACACAGACAACCATTCACACTCACATTCACACCTACGGTCAATTTAGAGTCACCAGTTAACCTAACCTGCATGTCTTTGGACTGTGGGGGAAACCGGAGCACCCGGAGGAAACCCACGTGGACACGGGGAGAACATGCAAACTCCACACAGAAAGGCTCCCATCGGCCACTGGGCTTGAACCCAGAATCTTCTTGCTGTGAGGCGACACCACCGTGCCGCCCCATTTTCTGTTTGTAAACTGTAACAAATATTTTCAGGAAATAAAATATTGAATGAAATCTGGTTATGATTTAAAAGTGAAGCTGGTCAACGTTAAATAAACTGAAATGTGAGAATATGAATGGAATTCTCATCATCTCTAGCCACTTTATCCTGTTCTACAGGGTCGCAGGAGCCTATCCCAGCTGACTACGGGCGAAAGGCGGGGTACACCCTGGACAAGTCGCCAGGTCATCACAGGGCTGACACATAGACACAGACGACCATTCACACCTACGGTCAATTTAGAGCCACCAGTTAACCTAACCTGCATGTCTTTGGGGGAAACCGGAGCAAACCCACAAACTCTGCACAGAAAGGCCCTCGCCGGCCACAGGGCACCTTCTTACTGTGAGGCGACAGCGCTAACCACTACACCACCGTGCCGCCCGACCGGAATTCTTTCTTTCTTTCTTTAATACATAAGGACAGACAGACAGACAGACATTTTTTTTTTCTCGCGCGCGCCCTCTGGCGGGGATTTGGAACAAGACGGTGAGCTGTGACGTCAGCACCAGTTCCCATCTAATTGGTCAGAAGTGCGTTACTCGGTGTGGGTGGGGTTATGGTTTCAGGCTTTCTTTATCCAATCACAGCGAAGGAGGGGGTGTGCGTGTGCTTGGAATGTGGGTGGGGAATAATAAATGTAAGGTGAAATAAACGTTTTCTGCTGAGGACTGAAACAGAGTTGTTGTGAAAAGTCTCCGGATTTAATAAACAAACGCTACCTCGGGACACGCCCATCCGAATTACAGCACACCAGAGAGAGAGAGAGAGAGAGAGAGGGGCGGAGTTGTGAAGACACGGAAATCACGGGAGCACGCGTGCGTGTGTGAGTTGACGGTGTGTGTGTGTGTGTGTGTGTATGATGGTAGAGTTCGCTCCGTTAAATATCCCGGTGAGGAGACGCTTACAGACCGCCGCCGTGCTGCAGTGGGTCTTCTCTTTCCTCGCGCTCGGTGAGTGATTATAAATATCATTAATTAAATATTAACATTACTAGACTAATCATTATGCTAATATATGCACTTTTTTTTACATAAAATTAACTTGAGATTTAAGCTATTCTGTATCATCATTTGTTTATTGACTAACTATAAAACCTCGTTTACATCACAGTGCTGCTGATTCTGCATGCTGATTGGTCAGAAGGTGTTGATTAAGTTTCTATAACAGCAGCTCTGACAGTAGTGGAGCTGAAATTCCTCTCTGCATTTAACCCATCTGAAGCAGTGAACACACAGACACAGAGCAGTGGGCAGCCATGCTAACAGACAGTGGCGTGCACAGACATTTTGGGGGGCAAGTGCTCTGGGGGGAAAAAAGGGCACTTTTTTGTGCATGTGGAACACCTTATTATAAAAGTCTGAGATTTAACCCTCCTCTTGTGTTCGGGTCGCCACTGACCCGTTTTAGTTTTTAAACAACCACTTAATGTTAATTTATTACATCAAGGCTTTTTGACTTTGCCAGGAATCTCTAGTTGAACAAAATAGAAAAAGAAATTTTTGTTTTCCTAAATCTGAAAATGGTCTAGCAAAAAATATAATACTTATGTGCAGTTGTTTCTGTATGCGACGGGCTACTTCGCGACAAAATAATTACAGCTTGGGCTTAGAGGGCAAACAATACATTTTCACTCGATTCATGTGTTACCTGGCTGGTGGGGCAGGGGAAGAGCTGACTGACTGCCCAATGTGTTGTCTGCGCTACGACAAGGCCGTGGCTTCCAGGACGCTATGCTGCTGCAACCTCACATCGAATGCACTGCATGCTTGTTCACGTGACAGAGCAAGAGAGACAGAGGTCCGGTGTGTGTGCGGAGGGGGCACACATCGGGACAGTATTTTCACACACGCTTTTAATGCCGCGGCTTTTCTAAAAGATCATGTCGACGTTGGCCTCAGTAAACTGTAAAAAAAAAAAAAATTCAAAAGGGCACTTTTTTGGGCAGAGGGGCAGGTGCTTGAGCACCACCTCGTGTCTATCTGTGCACGCCACTGCTAACAGCGCCCGAGCAGCAGTTGGGAGTCAGGTGCCTCGCTCAAGGGCACCTCAGCCCAAGGCCGTTCCATATTAACCTAACCGCATGTCTCTGGACTGTGGGGGAAACTGGAGCACTCGGAGGAAACCCACGCAGACACAGGGAGAACATGCAAATTCCACACAGAAAGGCCCCCGCCGGCCTCGAACCCAGAACCTTCTTGCTGTGAGGCGATCGTGCTACACCACCAAGGCCGTCCCATATTGACATAATCTACATGCCTTTGGACTGTGGGGGAAATCAGAGCACCTGGAGGAAACCCACATAGACACAGGGAGGGCATGCAAACTCCACACAGAAAGGCCCTCGCTGGCTGCTTGGCTTGAATCCAGAACCTTCTTGCTGTGAGTCGACCGTGCTAACCACTTACACCACCGTGCTGCCCCATGCACTCGTTCTAATGCATTATCTTTACTATAGTAACAGCTCATTCACAGGGACGTGTACAGCGGACACTCCACTGATAATAAACATATCTCATTATCTGTAGCCGCTTTATCCTGTTCTACAGGGTCGCAGGCAAGCTGGAGCCTATCCCAGCTGACTACGGGCGAAAGGCGGGGTACACCCTGGACAAGTCGCCAGGTCATCACAGGGCTGACACATAGACACAGACAACCATTCACACTCATATTCACACCTACGGTCAATTTAGAGTCACCAGTTAACCTAACCTGCATGTCTTTGGACTGTGGGGGAAACCGGAGCACCCAGAGGAAACCCACGCGGACACGGGGAGAACATGCAAACTCCACACAGAAAGGCCCTCGCCGGCCACGGGGCTCGAACCCAGACCTTCTTGCTGTGAGGCGACCATGCTACACCACCAAGGCCGTCCCATATTAACCTAACCTGCATGCCTTTGGACTGTGGGGGAAACCAGAGCACCCGGAGGAAACCCACGTAGACATGGGGAGAACATGCAAACTCCACACAGAAAGGCCCTCGCCGGCCGCTTGGCTCAAACCCAGAACCTTCTTGCTGTGAGGCGACCGTGCTAACCACTTACACCACCGTGCTGCCCCATGCACTTGTTCTAATGCATTATCGTTACTATAGTAACAGCTCATTCACAGGGACGTGTACAGCGGACACTCCACTGATAATAAACATATATTTTTTAAAATGCATAAGATGTTTCTTTAACGTTTATGGAAAGAGTCTTCAGTGTCGGGCGGCATGGTGGCGTAGTGGTTAGCACTGTCACAGCAAGAAGGTCCTGGGTTCGAAGCCGGTGAGGGCTTTTGTGTGCGGAGTTTGCATGTTCTCCCCGTGTCTGCGTGGGTTTCCTCCGGGTGCTCCGGTTTCCCACACAGTCCAAAGACATGCAGGTTAGGTTAACTGGTGACTCTAAATTGACCGTAGGTGTGAATGTGAGTGTGAATGGTTGTCTGTGTGTCAGCCCTGTGATGACCTGGCGACTTGTCCAGGGTGTACCCTGCCTCTCGCCCATAGTCAGCTGAGATAGGCTCCAGCTTGCCTGCGACCCTGTAGAACAGGATAAAGCAGCTAGAGATAATGGATGGATGGTCTTCAGTGTCAGCTCTTTGTAACAGAGTTAAAGCTGTAACTTTTTCTGACATCTTCAGGACAGAGGAGTTTACACTTTTTTTTTTGGTCACATGACAAGCTGCAGTTTTTGTATTAATACCAAGAGAGATTGGTGAGGGAACGACTGTTTATAGCTGCTATAATGTAAATGACAATAGGAACTAACTTGTTATACAGACATTACACAACATTAAGTGTAACCATAAACAGATACGATATGTTATGTAATAAACTTAAAAAATAATAATTGTCATATTGTTGTGATGTAAGAGGCACAAAACACTTGGGGACGTGCTGTTATGATCATGACATTGATTTTCTAATATGGTAGTAATCAAGTGAACAGGTATAATTCTGTCTTTACTTATTTATTATCTTTATGTCTCTCACTGTTTGGGTGTACGGGTGTACAGAGTGTTGAAGCGCAACTCTCGGATGTGTATCCACTAGGCCCAGAAGGCAGTGTCTGTAAGCCCTCCTGAGTCTAAACGCTTATCACACTCAAGCCAGACTCCACCTCCATCACTAGGACAGGTACACCCTGGATAGCTCGGCTTTGGGGCTGAGTGAACTAACGGAGTCACTGTCAACTTAAAAGTGCATACTATAAGAACAAAGCTAATAAGATCAACTTTGTGAGTGAACAAAGGAACACTGAAGAGGAATTCTGATTGGCAAAAAACTATACTGCACTCTCAAAATTGAGGCAACAGACCATACAGTCTGAGAAACTTGAAAAGCATTTTGCGAAACACTTGGGCGAAAGAGATTTCATCATGCAGCCAGAGCTAGCTGACCCTAATAGCTTTCACCATGTCATACCCCCAGAAGACCAAGACACTATTGATGAATCCCCCCCCCCCCCCCCCCCCCCCCCCCGAGGCGTCCGAGTTAGAGGACTACATGTCTAAGTTCAAAAACGGCAGGTGCCAGGGAACTGATGGAGTATTTAGCGAACAACTCAAATACTCTTACTCAAAACAGCTCCTTCTCTATCTAGTTCTGCTGATGGCAACGATATGGGAGTATGTGAAGGTCCCTAGAGGATGGCTGCTTTTTCGATCATGTGCCTTCATAAGAAGGGGTCAAGATCCCTAGCGGAAAACTACCAGGGTCTTTCTATCATCACAACACTGTCGAAGCTATTATCCATGGTTGTTGTCCAAAGAGTAAGGCCAGTTTATGAGCACATCCTACTGCCTACGCAGTTTGGATTCCGAAGCAATCGATCCACCTGTGATGCAATCTGCATTGTACGACATGAAAGAATGTAACCCACTCTTTGTTTGCTTTATCGACCTTAAGGTGGTGTATGACTGGGTACCACAAGATGCACTCTTTCGTGTCCTGGAGATCCGTCTTCGGTGCCCTAAACTGATCTCCATTCTTAAAGCTTTATACACCGGCACAATGGCCTGCACAAAAGGCGCCAACCACTATTTCAACACTTATGTCGGGTCTTGCCAACGTGCTCTTGAAAGTCCAAGCATATTCAATGTGTATATGGACTTTGTCATGAGATGTGCATACCATGAGATCAAAAGCCAATTCCCAGAGGCTGGAGCACGGATTGAGTTTGTTATACCGAATGAAGTGCCTCCCCGAGAACTTCGCACTAAGACGTCAAAACGGTGTGACCAGAATATTAGAACTCATGCACGCTGACGATATTGCAGTGTTCTCTGAGAACCTGGACGAGCTAAAGAAGATCTTAGAGCTATATGACAACACTTTCTCGAGATTTGGTCTACAGATGTAATATAAGAAGACGGAGACAATGGCCTTTAATGTTGATGAAAGCATACAATCTAGAACAAGCCTACTGACAGTAAACAATGTAGAAATAAAGAATGCGAGGCAGTTCCGCTATCTTGGCCATCTCGTTGCCAACACTGGGAAGTCATTAAAGTTTTTGCATCACAAGATTGCATCAGCGTTTGAAAAATGGATTGAGCTGAAGCACATGCTGACTGACCACGAACTCCACCTCAACACTCGCATGAAGATCTTGACTACTTGTGTGCGGTCCTGCCTATTGTACAGTGTGCAGACGGGGGAACTGTCAGGTGCTGAACTCCAGAAACTGAATGTTGTCTGGAATGGGTTCCTTCGAAAAATGATCGCTGGGGGCTATGCAATGAAAAACGCACCACCCAAAGGCCAATGTAAGAAGGGAACTGACCCTGCATCCCTAGTTGATTTTTGCCACATTCAGTATCTGAAGTATATAGCACACGTAGGCAGAATGGCTAATGACGCCATCCAGAAAGTTGCCATGTTCAACAAGAGAAGGAACTGGAAGAAGGTTGAGGAACTGCTTGGGGTCAACAAACATTAGGCCCTAAAAACTATGATGAACAAACAAGACTTCGAGCGGACGTTGGAGATGAGGTTCTGCTGCTCCAAGCAGCTGTGCCCCTAAGCCGATCTCGTGCCAAGAGGGAAATGATGATGTTTCATTGTGAATTTCATCAATATTTTTACCCAAATTTCACAGTACAGAGTTTGTTTTATCTGTAACCGCTTATCCCATGCGGGGTTGCAGGGGGCAAGCTGGAGCCTATCCCAGCTGACCATGGGCGAGAGGTACACCCTGGACAAGTCACCAGCTCATTGCAGGGCTGACACACACACAGAGACACAAACAACCATTCACACTCAGGGTTAATTTAGAGCCACCAATTAACCTAACCTGCATATCTTTGGACTGTGGGAGGACACCCACGCAGAGAACATGCAAACTCCACACGGAAAGGCCCTCGTCAGCCGCTGGGTTCGAACCCAGAACCTTCTTGTTGTGAGGCAACAGTGCTACACCACCATGCCGCCCCAGTACAGAGTAATGACAATAAATACCATACTGAACATTTTAACAAGTCAGCATTGATGATGACATACTGATTATAATCTTTATTATTTATTATAGTATGTGTGTGTGTGTGTGTAGCTCAGTGCTGTCTGGCAGCCTTTGTGTTGCTCTGCGTCAGTGATTGGTGGATTTTGGCTGCACTGTATGCTGGTTGGTTATATTTAGACAGAGACACGCCCACAACTGGAGGTCGAAGGTCACACTGGGTCAGGAGCTGGACTGTATGGAAATACTTCAGGGACTATTTCCCCATCTCGGTAAGAGGGAACTGGCTGATGTGTTATGCGGTCAAATGTCAAGGAATGATTCTGTACAGTACTTTAACAGAATTGAAAGAAATCTCATTATCTGTCTCACAGTCACTCCCTGTGTCTCCCTCTCTTTCCCTGTTTCTCTGTCTATAGTTGGTGAAGACGGTGGATTTGGATCCTAAATGTAATTATCTCTTTGGATTTCACCCTCATGGTGTTCTGGTGGCCGGTGCTTTTGGGAATTTCTGTACAGAAGCATCACAGTTTACCAAACTGTTCCCGGGCCTCACCCCATACCTGCTCATGCTGCCCTTCTGGTTCCGAGTGCCTTTTTTCAGAGACTACATCATGTATGGAGGTGAGACATGGACACTGGGTTACAAACAGGGGGTCATTCCCAAAAACTGAACCATTTACATACATGAGTGAATCACTCAAGGAGTCATTTTACAAATAGGAATGAATCGCGTAAGGAGTCATCGACAAACGTAAGTCAATCACTCGAGAAATCGTATCCAAAAAAAGGGAATCACCTGAGGAGTAATTTACAAATACGATCTGCTCTGACAGTATTCAAACAGCAAGGCCAGTTCTTTTATTTTTGCTATACATTGAAGACATTTGAGTTTGCGATCAAAAGATGAATACAAGATGATCGGTCAGAAGTTCAGCTTTCATTTCTGATACGTCTTGATGTATTAAACAACCCGCCCATTTTTCAAGTGATCAAAAAATATTAGAATGTATGACGGACAGGTGTTTCCTTTTGCTCAAATCTGCTCTGTTAGGTTGATTAATTCAACAGTTAATAGCTCTGAATGTCTACACTTGGGCTGTTTGCGAAACTCTATACTGATGTAATACACACATCATACTGGCCCAGTATACGCGGTGTACTGCGTGCTGCTCCCCACCGTAGTATACAGGCTAGTATGCAGGTATGACAACTTCCATGTAGTGTACTATTGACTAGTACGTTTGTGACATCATAGTCTACATCACCCAGGGGACTGGTAGCAGATTTATGCTACGGCCAAGAACATTCAACTTCTGAAAAACGTGCAGTCACTTACTCAACCTGGAAAACAGTAGAGATGCCAGCAGAAAGATCTGCGTCTCACCTACATGGCCTCTGAAGTTCTCTGAAGAACTTTACAGTAATACACTTCTTATTACAGTGGAGCGCCATTATAACACAGTAGTTGGGCTCCAAAGAATCGGACCGTTTTATAACATTATGGAAAATCTGGCATGGCTCAAGTAGAAAACATTCTGTGAGCTTTATTTTTCAGATAGACCAGTCCCCTTACTTACTTACACAGTCCACTTACTTACACTTTATTATAGGAATTATTTATATACTTGTATTCTAATTTTATTATATTGTTTAATTATTTGTGTTACATAGTACATAAGATAAAAAGTATATATTTGTTTACACTGCACATCATATTTTGTCTGAATCGGAGTGTGTATTTTCCCAGTTTCCGATGTGTCATGAATGCATTACATGCAAAATCTAGGACTTTTAACTCACCGTGTTGCATCATAGGATGCAGTAGCCAAAGAAGTGAGCTCTGACTGTATACTGTAAATTTTTTCCGGAGTAGTATATCATCCAGGTAACTCGTGTACTGCAAAATTTTTGTTTTTCATGTACCGCATACGACTTACTACTTTTCTACCAAGATCAGTATATGAGCAGCATCCAGTACTGAGTTTCAGATGTAGCATTGGTCGGTCTGAGCCCTGTTCCTTTACTTCGAGAGTAGAAATATAGAGGCCATATCACAAGACGCTAACCATCTATCAGCAGTAAGACACAGAAGGCCAGACTCCAATCAGAAAGAAATACAGAGACGAGACACAAAAGTTCCTAAAAGGCCAAAGTGTGGCGCAAGAAAGAATCTGCTCATGATCAAAAACATACAAGCTCATCGCTAAAGCAATGTGGAGGTAGTGCTGGGGCTTGCATTGCTGCTTCTAGAACAGGATCACTAATCTTTACTGATGTAACTCATCATGGGAGCAGCAGAATGAATTCAGAAATCTACAGAAACATTCTGTCTGCCAGTTTACAGAGAAATGCATCCAGTTTAATTGAAAATAACTTCATCATGCAAGAAGACATCCTTTCGATTGTGAAATGTGCATGCGTGTGTGTGTGGTGTCAAGTTGTCCAACGTTGCATCAGTAGACATTGCAATTCTATGTAGAAATACTTGAATTTGGACCAACTGGGTAACATAGACACCACCATTAAACATGTATACACACACACAGAGTAATTTATTACTGTTAGACTGTCACACACACACACACACACAGAGCATTTGACACTTATATGTGGGCAAAGTACTTATTTGGGGGAAGCCATGGCCTAAAGGTTAGAGAAACAGCTTTGGGTCCAAAACGTTGCTGGTTTGATTTCCTGGACCAGCAGGACTGGCTGAAGTGCCCTGGCGCAAGGCACCTAACCCCCAACTGATCCGGCAAGTGTGGTGGCGTAGCTTGTGTCTGATTAGCCAAAGAAAAACTGATGATCCGATTATCAGTTCAGGCAGGTAACCCGGTCATTAAAAATACATAAATAAATAAACAAACTTGTTCGCTCCGACAAATAAACACTGACAGATAGACAGACACACACAGGGGGGTGTGCAGACAGACTGGCAGGTGGTGGAATAACAGTGTAAACTGGATAAAATGTTGAAACTTTGACCCTGACCTTTAAACTGTGGACCTTTGACCAGGATTGGTGTCGAGTGAGAAGGCAAGTATGAGTTATCTGCTCAGTCGTCCAGGGGGCGGATCTGCAGCGGTGGTGGCAGTGGGCGGAGCTCCAGAGAGTCTGGAGGCACGGCCTGGAGCACTGACCCTACAACTACTGCAGAGGAAAGGCTTCATCAAACTCGCACTCAAACACGGGTGTGTGTGTGTGTGTGTGTGTGAGCATACATATTTGCTTGTGTCTGATTTTATTTGTTTGTAGTGCAGTGGTTAAGACATTGGACTAGTGATCGGAAGTTGCCAAGCTGCCACTGCTGGGTCCTATAGCAAGGGCCTTAACCCTTAACTGCTCAGTTATATAAATGAGATAAATGTAAGTTGCTCTGTATCAGGGCATCTGCCATATGTCTTAAACGTAAGAATTTTTGTTGTTGCGTGTGTGTAGAGCAGTGTTGGTTCCTGTGTTCTCCTTCGGGGAAAATGAGCTGTTTGATCAGATGGAGAACCCTGTAGGTTCCGCCCTCCGCCGGCTTCAGGACCGCCTCCAGAGGATTATGGGTGTTGCTTTGCCTCTATTTCATGCCAGAGGAGTGTTTCAGTACAGCTTCGGCCTGTTACCCTATAGAAAACCTATACACACTGTGGGTATGGCACACACACACATGCGCGCGCTCTCTCTCTCTCTCTCTCTCTCTCTCTCTCATTGGAGCAGTAATTGAAAACATGATTGAATAAAAGTCTCTCTCTCTCTCTGTAGTTGGAAGGCCGATACCAGCTGATCTGAATCTGTCTCCCACTAAAGAGGACATTGATTCTCTTCATCAGTGCTACATGGAGGTCAGTCACTGAGAGAGAGATATACAGTGGATATGAAAAGTAGCTGCTTTTTGCATCAGTGGTGACATATTTTTTCATTCCAAAACAATGGCGGTTCATCAGAATGTGCTGCTTAAAAGCTTCCTCTGTGACAGGAAACCATATATTTGTCTATCTTTACATTTTTCTATAGGTAGTACTTAAGTGTGAAGTTTCTCGGCACTCATTCTGTCCAGAAGGAGTTGAAGTTTGAAAGTGGACCATAGTTGGACCATAGTAGAGGTGTTCTCCCTCAACTGCCAGAGCATTAAAAAGTAAACAGGAGCTGATGAATTGGAACTGATTTTTGGACTCCATACTCGCTGTTTACCAGGCCTGAGGAGAAAGTTTGAAAACTCCCGTCCTTTTTTCCCCCTCGGGGTGGCTAGTCGTGCGGCACGGTGGTGTAGTGGTTAGCACTGGTGCCTCACAGCAAGAAGGTCCTGGGTTCAAGCCCAGTGGCCGGCGAGGGCCTTTCTGTGTGGAGTTTGCATGCTCTCCCCGTGTCTGCGTGGGTTTCCTCTGGGTGCTCCGGTTTCCCCCACAGTCCAAAGACATGCAGGTTAGGCTAATTGGTGGCTCTAAATTGACTGTAGGTGTGAGTGGTTGTTTGTCTCTGTGTGTCAGCCCTGGCGACTTGTCCAGGGTGTACCCCGTCTCTCGTCCATAGTCAGCTGGGATAGGCTCCAGCTTGCCTGTGACCCTGTACAGGATAAGCGGCTACAGATGATGGATGGATGGTGGCTAGTCGTCTCCCGGACATGCTAGCCTCTACCTGACACTACTCACCGCTGCCCTCCTCCTCGCCTTCCTCTTCAGCCACATCCCCACTCCCAGAATTCTCAATCACCCTCTCCAGTTTGTCTTCTTCAAAATAAAAGAAAAAAATTCCTCCATGCTGTCACTGTCCCAACTAAAAAAACACACATTCTCTTGCTCTGTGATCACTGATAACACCCCACAATAATCATGACCACAAAGTTGGACTTGACTGGGACCTGGATAGGATATGCAAATTAGATAAACTTCATCAACCACACAGATCATCTATGAGTCATCAGTTCATCCCATTATATCATATAACTGGTATTTTGATTGGATAAAATCACATCGTTCATTGCTTTCATTTCGAGAACTCCCTCTGGCTCTCCATTCATGTGGACGACTATTTGGCCAATCATTCCAGCACAACACAGTACTTTTTAGTGATTCAATACATTATGTTCGTTATTAACTCATCCAGCCGATAGGCGATGAGCTTATGCCATCATGTGTTGTTCATCGTCTGTTATTCGTCCCGCGTCATCCACATTTCATGAAAATCGCTTCTTTTCTCTCAATTCTTCACCAATTTTTATTCTTTTTGGCAGGAAGGTAGGTCTGCCTGGGATGCATATTGCTTCTACCCAAATTTGCATAATTGCAATTAATAATGAAGATATGGAGTAATTAAGCCCTAATGAGCAGTTTTCACACATCACTTCTTCTCCCTCAGTTCTTCACCGATTTTGATTCTCATCTCATTATCTCTAGCTGCTTTATCCTTCTACAGGGTCGCAGGCAAGCTGGAGCCTATCCCAGCTGACTACGGGCGAAAGGCGGGGTACACCCTGGACAA
Organism: Neoarius graeffei; assembly: GCF_027579695.1. Taxonomy (NCBI): domain Eukaryota; kingdom Metazoa; phylum Chordata; class Actinopteri; order Siluriformes; family Ariidae; genus Neoarius; species Neoarius graeffei. The sequence goes on from NC_083581.1 coordinate 46,430,502, forward strand.
GTCGCCAGATCATCACAGGGCTGACACATAGACACAGACAACCATTCACATTCACACCTACGGTCAATTTAGAGTCACCAGTTAACCTAACCTGCATGTCTTTGGACTGTGGGGGGAAACCGGAGCACCCGGAGGAAACCCACGCGGACACGGGGAGAGCATGCAAACTCCGCACAGAAAGGCCCTCACCGGCCATGGGGCTCGAACCCGGACCTTCTTATTGTGAGGCGACAGTGCTAACCACTACACCACCGTGCCGCCCGATTTTGATTCTTTCTGGCATAAAGGTAGGGGTACCTAGGGTGCATATAACTTCTACCCAGATTTGCTTAATTACAATTATTAATGAAGTTATGGACTAATTAAGCCTTAATGAGCAGTTCAACAAAAATTGCTTCTTGGTCAATTCCTCGCTGTTTTGGATTCTTTCTGGCAAATAGGTCGGTATTCCTAGGGTGTATATAGCTTCTATCTAAGTTTGCAACATTTATTGCGCAAGGTGGCCCACTTTAGATCATTCCTTCTGGACTAGACGGGGCCGGAGTGAGCTACGCCGTCACTGATGCTCTTGTTATTTATCTATCACTCACAGAACTTTTTTGTTCATCATACACTTATTTGCTAAAATAGGTTGCCAAATGAGTCGACTGTTTATATACCTGGACAGCGTGTCCAAGTCAACAGTGATGTAATGACATGGCTCTATGGTGACTCTCTAGCTCATGGAAAAGCAAGATGTTTATTAGAAGGTTCACTAGTTGAGCCAAAAATGTGTGTGTGTGTAATGTTATTTTTCCTCTCTACAGGGTCTGACGCAGCTTTTCGAGGAGAACAAGGAAAAGTATGGCATCGATAAAGACAAACACCTCAAATTTATCTGAAACCTGTCTTTGTCTCAAACTGTGTGTCTGTCTTTGTCTGTCTACCTTTCTAATGGCCTGGTGTGTGTGTGTGTGTGTGTTATCTGAAACATTTAGGAAATTAAGAACTCCTAAAAACAATTCTTGTCCTAATTAATATGAAAGTGAGTTGGTGATGTCACAACTATAAATGAGCATTTATAGGAGATTTTGGTTGTCTTACTGTAGTGCCTTGATCCCTGCGTGCTTTAAGTGCCAGCATTTGATTGGTTAGTGATGTGTATGTGGGTGAACAGCCGAATTTTAACTTGTGTTACGTGACCTTGAGTCTTCAGAGGAAATAAAAATGTTCAATTGGAAATGTCTGAACTATTGAACAAACTTTATAATATATACTTTTAAAATGGAATCCATGATTGTGGGTATTTTTTACAGACATTGTTATTATAACAAAAGTTCTGAGCTGTAACACATCTGGATTTAATAAAAGGTTTTTAAATCAATCATTCTACATGCATGGTGTAAATTCAGTGCTGCCCTCTGAAGTGTGAAGATTTTCTTCTTTGATGTTAAAATTTTGACATTAGCATTGGACAGTAAATAAAATAATTACAGTGATTAAATGCACCATTAGATTATTTTTCACTTAATTTCTGACAAAATTTTGTCAGTGTCATGAAGGCCATAATAACAGATAAAATGTTTTACTGATCTTTTTTTAACTTGAAAGCTAAAGCTAATAAATTCATAATTTTTTTTATCCACAATTAGGCTTTATTTTATATAAGTGACCTCATGACTGAAATTTTCGTTTTGTAAAATGTCAAACTTCACCACCACATCAGTCATAACTTATAAATGTTAAATGATCTCATTCTTTTTTAATGACTTTTCAGAAAAATATTTAATGCACTAAAATCTTCCCTCCTGCTTTTCTTTCCTGTTCATATAAATATATATGTGGATATAAATATTGTTTTTGCTTCTTTCTAAACTCGAACTAGCAGACACATCAGTTTAAAAATTACATTATTATATTTTATGTTCAGTATTACAGACTGAATAACCAGAACCTGAACTGATGGCTGAAAATCATAAACAAACACATCAGTAGCGTAAACTGGTTCTCGGTGTTTCAGTTACAAGGCAGATTATTTACACTGAAATGGTAGAAAAAGAGCAGACACTGATTTTTAATTAATAAATACATTAGTTAATGAATCATGTGCTGTGAACTCTTCATGGAGTTCTGATGGAGAATTAGGTTTAACACTCCCCCCCCCCCCCCCCCCCCCCCCCCATGGGGGGCGGCACGGTGGTGTAGTGGTTAGCACTGTCGCCTCACAGCAAGAAGGTCCGGGTTCGAGCCCCGTGGCCGGCGAGGGCCTTTCTGTGCGGAGTTTGCATGTTCTCCCCGTGTCCGCGTGGGTTTCCTCCGGGTGCTCCGGTTTCCCCCACAGTCCAAAGACATGCAGGTTAGGTTAACTGGTGACTCTAAATTGACCGTAGGTGTGAATGTGAGTGTGAATGGTTGTCTGTGTCTATGTGTCAGCCCTGTGATGACCTGGCGACTTGTCCAGGGTGTACCCCGCCTTTCGCCCGTAGTCAGCTGGGATAGGCTCCAGCTCAGGGGCGCAGATAGGATTTTTGAACTGGGGGGGACTGAGCTGTCAGCAAATGATTCCATTTTGTGTGTGTATATATATATACACACTACCATTCAAAAGTTTTGGGTCACTTTGAAATGTCCTTATTTTTGAAAGAAAAGCACTGTTCTTTTCAATGAAGATCACTTTAAACTAATCAGAAATCCACTCTATACATTGCTAATGTGCTAAATGACTATTCTAGCTGCAAATATCTGGTTTTTGGTGCAATATCTCCATAGGTGTATAGAGGCCCATTTCCAGCAACTCTCACTCCAGTGTTCTAATGGTACAATGTGTTTGCTCATTGCCTCAGAAGGCTAATGGATGATTAGAAAACCCTTGTACAATCATGTTAGCACAGCTGAAAACAGTTTAGCTCTTTAGAGAAGCCATAAAACTGACCTTCCTTTGAGCAGATTGAGTTTCTGGAGCATCACATTTGTGGGGTCGATTAAATGCTCAAAATGGCCAGAAAAATGTCTTGACTATATTTTCTATTCATTTTACAACTTATGGTGGGAAATAAAAGTGTGACTTTTCATGGAAAACACAAAATTGTCTGGGTGACCCCAAACTTTTGAACGGTAGTGTGTATACATGTTATTTCACCTCCCTCACTGCCATCACCAGGAACTACCTGCAGGCCAGGACAATGATAACATTTTAACATAGCCTATGGAAATCCAAAGTTTACACATTATCATCACGCACAGAAATTGCAAAACTGCAAAACTAGTTTTAAAACCGCGCTAAGTTCCAACTGTTAACCATAGCGAGAGGCTGGGCTACGTGTGTGTGTGTAAAGTGTAAACCAGTGCATCCTGACTTTCTAACTATGCCTGTGTGTTGCGTGAGCGGCAGTCAGTCAACAACTCTTCGCAAAGTTTCCTTATGAAACAATATGCTCGCTGAAATTATGGCAGGGAACGCCAGATTAAACATTAAAACTGCCTTCTGAGCACTGTATCTACAGGCTGCCACCGAAAGAAGGAGGCTACCAGAAAGGCATCTCTACTCCGTACGATTTTACTTTCACTACGACATTACTTTGAACAGACTATCAAAAAATTGCAAGGTGATATGATAAAGTAAGGCACAGTTTACTTACAGTCGTTTTTTTTTTAAACGATGCAATCGTTTTCTGCCTTTTGGCACCCTTCATCATGCCGTGTTGGGGTCCTGAACTAGGAGGCGCTGTCCCCGATATGCCTGTCAAACTTGTGGGTAACCATAGCAACCAAGCTCGAGCTCGCAACCTGTGCAGTCTGCGCAGTTGCAACTATGTATGTACTGCTGTGCACCTCAATAAACCGAATGGTAATTAGTCTTTTGATTTTTCCGTGAGGTTTGCCTTATGCAAAGAAAGACAGCATAGACGTTTTTTTCCTCCCTATAAGTGGGGGGGACCGAACGAGGTGAATTTAAATCTGGGTGGGACGAATCCCACCCGTCCCACCCTCTATCTGCGCCCGTGCTCCAGCTTGCCTGCGACCCTGTAGAAGGATAAAGCGGCTAGAGATAATGAGATGAGATGAGACTTCCCCATGGTCACACGACTATGGATAAATAAAGCATGGATCCATAAATTATGGATTTATCTCAGTAAAATATAAATAAATATTTGCATTTTCATTTTATTGCTTTTAGCCAAAGTGACTAGTAAAGTGAGTTTTTTTTTTTTAATAAATATGATAGAGAATTTAACTATTTTTCTAAATGCATTTTTTGTAAGTTTATGCCTCCTGTATTTTGGAATCAAAGTATTTTTGAATGTTCTTTTATAGTTAATTTACTTTATTAATTTATTTAAAAAATATTAATGTACTACTTGGGGCGGCACGGTGGCGTAGTGGTTAGCGCTGTCGCCTCACAGCAAGAAGGTCCGGGTTCGGGCCCCATGGCCAGCAAGGGTCTTTCTGTGTGGAGTTTGCATGTTCTCCCCGTGTCCGGGTGGGTTTCCTCCGGGTGCTCCGGTTTCCCCCACAATCCAAAGACATGCAGGTTAGGTTAACTGGTGACTCTAAATTGACCGTAGGTGTGAATGTGAGTGTGAATGGTTGTCTGTGTCTATGTGTCAGCCCTGTGATGACCTGGCGACTTGTCCAGGGTGTACTCCGCCTTTCGCCCGTAGTCAGCTGGGATAGGCTCCAGCTTGCTTGCGACCCTGTAGAACAGGATAAAGCAGCTAGAGATAATGAGATGAGATGAATGTACTACTTGTGTAGTTTACTCAAGTCCCTGCACTGAGTAAGAATAAATCTTTATAGCTCCAAATTCTGTACTGATTTTCCTATTGGAATTTTTCGGGTGTGATGCAGCATCTGGCCACCAGGGGGAGACAAATACTAATGTAACATATAACGGTTTTGACAGTCTGAGAACGCTATTTAGTTGTTAATAATAATAATAATAATAATAATAATAATATAAGTATAAGTAATACTCCATACAGTCTGTGGTGTTTAGAGTTGTTCGCACTGCACAGAGTGAAAAAGTTAGCGGTTCGTACCCTACAAAGTTTCCTCAGAATTCTTAGCTTTCTGAGATCCATGTTGCCGGGTTCTATACAGAAACAGTCAGGGTTCTTCAAGGGGGGAAACGAGGAAGAAACCAAGGGGTTGGGGAACAAATATCCCTCTCCAGAATAACATGTAGTGACGTGTACAGGGTGTGTCCGCCTTATTTCAGAGTCTATGTAGTGCACTTCTCTAGGGAGCTGAATGGAGTTGAACCCGGAGCTGCAGTGCACTGGACCGGGTGTAGAAGCTTCTGTCTCCTCCTATGTAGTGCACTAATGCACTGACGTAGTGAGCAGCAGAAGTGTGCGTGTTTGGGAATCAGCCAGTGTGTGATGGAGGCTGCACTAACTGTGCGTGTGCCAATCGCACCCTGAGCACGAGGGGCGGAACTTCCGGGTTTAGGCAAGAAAAACAGAAGAAAAAAGAAGGATAAAAAAGTTATCAGTAGTTTTGGACACTGCAGGAGTTTGGTGTGGTGACAGGAGGTCTTTATTTATTTATTTATTTATTTATTTACTTACACACACCGCTGAAACACAGCCGAGTGTCGCGTTTACACACTCCTGCGCACTGATTCGAGTGTGACTCAGTTCGGGTGAGAAACTTCAGAGGAAGCTGGATGTGTGTTCTGGTGAGGTTTTTTTTGGGGTCCAGTGGATTGTGGAGAGAACATGAGAACGTGACGGACTCGGGTGTGGAGAACTTCAGCCCGTTTTACAGACACGGTGTGCACGAGCTTATCTTCAAAAATTACGGTTTGATTTTTTTTAACACACCACATCAAAGGAACTGATTACTTGCAAAATCGCATTTCTGCATGCGCTGCCTTCAGCTTCACACTCACTTTCACACCGAGCCGCCTCTTCTTCTTGTTCTTCTTCTTCTTCTTCTTCATTATTATTATTATTAGCGTTGCTAGTGTGGGGTCCTCCCCCTCCCCTGCTGTCCCCTCCCCTCCAATTTTTATTAAAACCTTGTGGATGGAAGCGCGTGCCTGAGTGCATGCATGCATGCATGCGTGCGTGCGCGCGCGCATGCATAGAATAGAATAGAATAATCCGGCACGTATTCGCTCCCCAATAAGAAAGTTTTTAGCGAACGCACTAAGAGCTCTTCAGTTTGTGCCATAAAGGTTCCCATGTAACAGAGGGCTTGCCTTCCAGGAAAATATTCAACTGGAACCTCTTCAGATATTCGAACCTTCTAAAGAACCCTGTTTTTATGAAGCGCGCGCCCTGTTGGTCCGTATATTGGGTGTTACTCTGTTTATTGGCCAAGTGTTGTAAATCTGATCGGGTAGAGCTAGGTTATAAATGCAGCATGGTTTATTTTAGGAAGTTCCACATGGACAGTGAGTGAGTGAGTGTGTACACACACACAGTTATTAACTTGCATGTTGTGTGTTTGTATTGCTAATGTTAACCCTAATCATGAGTGAGTGGTGAATGTATTGGGTGAGACAGGGCACGCACTCTGACCCTAAGAAGTGTCTACAAACACTCTCTCCACAAACAGTGGTGTGGAGTGTAAATAAATCGGTGTGTGCATAAAATCTTGTTTTTTCACGTAAAATACCGTGAAAACTTTTCACTCCAATTCCCTAAAACAGACACTTCCTGTTTTTAAAAAGTTCCACATTTCAGGCTTTAGGAGTGAGTGTGTGTGTGTGTGAGAGAGAGAGATCAAGATGTGACTGAGGACCATGCAGATATAGTTTTTACACGCGTGCACACGCACTGCAAGATGAGTGGCGGTAAAAAGCGCAGTGGTTTCCAGATCACCAGTGTCACCCAGGATGTGGGAGAAAGTCCCACCTCTAAAATCCCTGTCACGCAGGATGTTAATAATTCCCCACCACTTTGTGATGGGCCTCAGAGAGACTCCGCCCACTCTAGAGACCAAACCACACCTCCATCCGGGTTACTCAATGGCCCTGCCTTTCTTCACACAGTGAGCCCCCTTCTGACGCAGCAGAGCTCCAGCCAACCAGCAACACCAGTTACCATGCGCAAACAGCGCTCGCTGGATCAGGCTGTCACTGGGGGCGGAGCCTCACGGTTCCGCGTGGTGCGACTGGGTCAGGGGTTGGGTGAGCCATACAGACGTGGGCGCTGGACCTGCATGGATGTGATTGAGCGAGAACCAGAACTACACGGGGTACGGCGTGTGATGGACAGCATGAGACACGCCCACTCCCTGGAATCGTTAGAGACTGTGGGGCTGGGAGGACCTGAGGGAGAGGGAGGAGTCGTGCTGAAGTCTTTAAAAGAGTTAAGAGCAAGTCACATGATACACTCACAGGGCTCCGCCCACCTGATGGCACACAGCGGCCCGCCGTCACCCACCCACACAGAACATGAGACACGCCTCCTGTCACCCCCACTGCACACACCGAACACACCCCGCACCCGCAAAGTCCCCCCACCTCTGCACCTCAGCATGGGCGGGGCAAACAAAGTAAGGACAACACACACGCGCACATACACACGCCTCCACCTTTACAAATGACTGAAGTGTTTGTTTTTCTGATAGCTCCGTGCTACACGCTCCCAGCCAACCTCTCCCGGCCCCCCTGCAAGTCAAGATGGTTCGTTCCACCCATCGCTTACACCGATTCAGACCCCCTCAGCACTCGCTCTGGCCCAGTCCATGTTTGGAGTGGGAGGGGCTTTTGGGCTGGTCAGTGATGAAAGGTAACCCTCATTACACAGTGTATCATTTTATATCCAGTGGCCAAAGGTCTTGTATTACAGTTTTGTATCACAAAATTGTTTCTTTATGTTTTAGAATAAAACATCATTATGCTACAATCAGATCAGCTCTGTGTGAACTTGCATCCAGCCAATCACGTGCCCTCAGTAGGAAAACAAAAGCCTTTACTCTAGAAAGAAAAAAAATCTGTTAGCCCTGCCCCCAAATTGAGTTCCTCTAATTCCAAAACAAAGTTGCAGTTTACTGGTGCTGAAAGTTCTCCGATAACATACAGTGGAAAGAGACCCTTCCGCTATTAACCCTCTGTACCACAGTAGAACTGTCGAAAATTACTGAGAACAACAAAGAAATTCCTTTGGTTTTTTTTTTTCTTGTCATCCTGTCAACAAACAGTTATAGTTAGAAAACAAAAGAAAAATGATAATTACAAGTTGTTTTGTTTTGTTTGAAAGGGCCTGATTTGTATTTTAATATGATATAAAATATGTATTGGTAACTAAATGTATCTACAAATATTACAATACATATCCTTACATGCACTCTAAACCTCATTTCCACAGCCAGGACCAGCTTGGACTTAGGTTTTGAACAATACTGCAGACGTATTTATTACATTTTTATACCTTCTTAATGTGTTTAAGCAGTATCTATTATATGTTTTTTATAAATAATTAAATATTGAATTATTTACCAAATATTTATTTACTAAGCCACATAATAAGAAATCAGCTGAGAAGTTTAGTGGCTTATGCTAAATTGAAAATTAACTGATTTACAATGTGAGAAAATAGAATGTGTGTGACAGACAGACAGACATGCAAGCAGCGAGAATGAAACAAAGTGACTCATTTTCACAGTTGACTGATACTACATTGAGCATACCACGGGTAAAGTGTTAGATTAGATTTCTGTAAATGTGGCATGGATTTACGTGTTTTTTTTTTTTTTTTAATGATGCATGTAGGCCTAATATCATTGATCTCAATCTGATCAATTTATTGAGCGATTAAGCTGGTGCCAGCTATAAACCAACCAACACCAACTCAGCCATACAAAGATGCTAGAGAGTTAGCTACTCATAATAAACAGGAGGATACTAACATTACTTTTACATTTTATTATTTTGACATTTCTTACATCAACATGATCATCACTGTTATCCAAACATGGTGGATCATCACCATTGGTTCACAGAAATGCTGTTTTATCCAGTGAGAACAGATGCTGGTGTTTCTAATAGTCATAACTTCCAGAGACACTGTAACTCCTCAGCTGGTCAGTTAGTAGCATTAAATTAGTATTAACTGTTAAATTAACCAATACTTCAGAAATGTCATTGGCAACACAGTCAGTTTCCTGTTTCAAAATAAGTGTGGTTTTCATGTATACACAGTCACAGTATTATTTCACCAATGAATGTTCTACTACAGCAGATATGTCTTTAAAAATCGTGACCATCTGCAGCCGTTACAGTAAATTTCTCTGAGGCTGTTGGTGGTCACTATGGAGTACAGAGGGTTAAAATAAATCTATCTAGCATTGTCTACGAAGAGTTCAGTTTGTCTCTGGGGAACCTGAAAGGTTCTCTGTACAACCCAACAGCAGGAAGTTAGAACTGTCTTAAGAACTCTTGAGGAACCCTTCTTATTCTGAGACTGGGGTGTTCTACCCCGAGCCTTAGAACCTTGTAATCCTAGAAGTCATGAACTTTGCAAACAATATCAAGTGCTTGTTTGTTTTGGCACCCCTTACAACTGAACATTGCCACTTGAGATGACATGAGGGTTGTAGCACAGTGAGTACAACGGCTCCCTCATTGCAGCCCCACATTTAATATTTGGCGAACATTCCTGTGTCTGTTTCTCGCTCTCTCACTCCATTCCCACTCACACTGAAAACCATACATTTCTGTTATTATGCTGTAATGGTGTCATGTAGGAATGCGAGTAAAACGGCAAAGTCAAAACTTTAATCTATCCCCTGGTGACCTAGTGACATTTACAGAAATCTTTTGCCATGGCTCCAGTGAGAATAGCCCCCAAGTATAACTATGTCATCACTTGTTTACCGCAATGCATTGTGGGGGATAGTTGGGGTCGATAGTTGAGCGATATGATGGATATGAGATTAATTATACGTGAGAGCAATGTGAGAGGTGCGATTTTGCCATGCTCTGTCATGGAAAACAATGAAATTGGTGATTTAAAGAGGTGAATAACATGTCAAGGGTTTACAGCAGGAAAATCGGAATCTAAGTCGAGCACTTTGAGAGGGTAAGAGTCTAGATTGAGTCTACCACACTGTACATCATCAAATCTCAGAATGTCTTATTTCTGAGGACGTATATTGCACCAGCTAAACATATCTCATCTCATCGTCTCTAGCCGCTTTATCCTGTTCTACAGGGTCGCAGGCAAGCTGGAGCCTATCCCAGCTGACTACAGGCGAAAGGCGGGGTACACCCTGGACAAGTCGCCAGGTCATCACAGGGCTGACACATAGACACAGACAACCATTCACACATTCACATCTATGGTCAATTTAGAGTCACCAGTTAGCCTAACCTGCATGTCTTTGGACTGTGGGGGAAACCGGAGCACCCGGAGGAAACCCACGTGGACACGGGGAGAACATGCAAACTCCGCACAGAAAGGCCCTCGCCGGCCACAGGACTCGAACCCGTACCTTCTTGCTGTGAGGCGACAGCGCTAACCAGGGCCGTCGACAGGGGGGGACAACCGGGTATTTTGTCCCGGGCCCAGGCATGAGGGGGGGCCCAGAACTGGTCCCTCATGAAGATGCCATTAATCATTCTGTTTCATTTCAAAATGTGTTGATTTGGGGGAGAAAAATGTGCTATATTTGCATTCAATGATTGATTTCTGGTTCTTTTGCCTTTATTGTCTTCGAAAATAGATTCAAGAACCCACCTACCACCCCTAATGCAGAAATGGTTTGGTCTTTGATTAAGGCGCCAAATAACACGGCACTATAGAGATCTTGCAGTCACGTGACCGGAAAGTACACAACCGCCATCTTGTCGGTCAAAAACACCGCTGAATACTGCTGCACTCGTGTACAGAATGGATCAATTTCAACCGACGGACTACACGGCTCATTTTTCTAATGAACAGATAACTAGATATGTCTAAAATAAACGATCTACAGATTTGTGACCCTTATGGCTTTCCGGACGGAGTTTTCACGACCGGATTTTGAACTGCCAGCGGAATACCCGGACGTGTATGATTACCTCATTAACTTTCCCTCGCTGTTCAGTGGTGAAGCACTGCATGCTTATAAATCTCTGGACAGTTATCTTTACAGAAATTCAGGATTTGTCAGCGACTCAGATGTGGCATCTTGTAAACAAGAAAATAATCCTCACTGGATGGGTAAGTCACTTAAGTATTGAGTATAGCACTGACCAGCCGATTATAGAATAGAATATGGTAATTCCAAATCGTCTGTTTTGTTTACATGGATCTGGCGTTGGAGAGGTAGAGGCTTGGCAGTGGAGATTTGAGTGGCTGTTTGTATGTGTATATGTATGTGGCAATCATATCCAAATGTTTTAGGCACGCTTGCTGAGCTGCGCTGAGCTGGACTCCGGTTAGCTGAAAGCCCGTGGAACGCTGCCTCTTGTTAATTAAACCTTATTTTGTTGGAAATCATCCCGTGTAGATACGACGGCATGTGAAATTGCCAGCTAGATAGAGTTTAATGTAACGAATGGGCTATAAATGGGGTGTTTTGAGGTTAGTCTGTTGCAAAACATTAAACTTTCGCTTAGACTGGATACTCTTCAAACAATTCCCTTGCTCAAGTGAAAAATGATAGGCCTGTATGAAAAGCGCAATTAATGAAAGTAGCCTAATAAGCCCTAAATGAATAAAACAACCTCTGTTTTATTGTTGTTGCTTACACGTTAAGATTTTGAAATCTTCTCGGTCCAGTTCTATATCCAGGGAACGTTGTAATCCTTTTGGTTTATCCGTAATAAACGTGTCAGCCCCCAGGTCAGATAGGCTAATGTTACGTGGTTGGGAGGGTGTCAATTTTTTTTGTAACATTCTAAATCGAGTACGGAAAGGACGTTTATGAAAAACAAGACAAAAAAATACACTGAAAAACTCACTGTACACATCACTAGTGGTGATGCTTCTATGTTCAGATTTCGGGAAAGCCATAACTCCGTTCTCATTGAGGCCCAGTTCCATCCCGTAAACAATCATTTTGGTTTATCAACTACCTGCGCTCAAACATGTCACAGGAGAGGCTCAATGGGCTGGCTATGCTCTCTATAGAGTGCGAACTTGCAAAGAAGCTGGACTTCAATGACCTTATTGACGACTTTGCCACAGCAAAAGTCCGGCGCATTGCATTTCGCACCTGAATAGTTGCAGACTAAGAAAATGTTCAAACTGTAAATATGTTGAAATGTTGAAATAAAATGGTTGACTGTTATAATGGGCTTGGAATACCTGTTATTTAAGGGTTGGAGTGAATGGAGACTGTGAAAAGAGGGGTTGGGTGTGGGTGGTTGCTGTGTGGCGATGTGCGTGCGCGCGTATGTGTGTGTGTGGGGGGGCACTCAGATTATTTTGGGGGGGGGCCCACTCAGATTATTTTGTCCCGGGCCCAGCCAAAGCTGTAAACGGCCCTGGCGCTAACCACTACATCACCGTGCCGCCCACCAGCTAAACATTTATAAAGAAAACAAATCTATCTGAATATTGGGAATTAGTGTGGAGCAGCACTCTGGTGGGGGATTCGTGGGTGAATAACGGTTCGAGTGATAAATGAGTGATTAGTTAAATAAAACTTGATATCAGGAAACATTACCAAAAAAAACCCACTTTGGAAACCCGTTGACCTGCCGTGTCATGTTCAGTATAAATGCATTTACAGTGGTGCTTGAAAGTTTGTGAACCCTTTAGAATTTTCTATATTTCTGCATAAATATGAACTAAAACAGCATCAGATTTTCACACAAGTCCTAAAAGTAGATAAAGAGAACCCAGTTAAACAAATGAGACAAAAATATTATACTTGGTCATTTATTTATTGAGGAAAATGATCCAATATTACATATCTGTGAGTGGCAAAAGTATGTGAACCTTTGCTTTCAGTATCTGGTGTGACCCCCCTTGTGCAGCAATAACTGCAACTAAACGTTTGCGGTAACTGTTGATCAGTCCTGCACACCGGCTTGGAGGAATTTTAGCCCATTCCTCCGTACAGAACAGCTTCAACTCTGGGATGTTGGTGGGTTTCCTCACATGAACTGCTCGCTTCAGGTCCTTCCACAACATTTCGATTGGATTAAGGTCAGGACTTTGACTTGGCCATTCCAAAACATTAACTTTATTCTTCTTTAACCATTCTTTGGTAGAATGACTTGTGTGCTTAGGGTCGTTGTCTTGCTGCATGACCCACCTTCTCTTGAGATTCAGTTCATGGACAGATGTCCTGACATTTTCCTTTAGAATTCGCTGGTATAATTCAGAATTCATTATTCCATTAATGATGACAAGCCGTCCTGGCCCAGATGCAGCAAAACAGGCCCAAACCATGATACTACCACCACCATGTTTCACAGATGGGATAAGGTTCTTATGACAAGGTTCGAGGACTGAGTTAGATTTTAGTGACATTTAGGGTAAAAAATCAATTTGTGATATATGGACTGAAAATATATCAGTATTGGGTCAAATTTTCTCAGGAATCTGAAAATGACATCATTTATGCAAAATCTTTAATAGTCGATTGGGTCGATTGACTTCATCATTCAATGGTCATGACAATACTTGAAAAATTGGTAAAAACGGATGTGAAATTTTGTCGTAAAAAAAACTTGATCTCATTTCAGAAAAGATTTTAGACCAAAATAATGTAAACTGGTTGTAGTCCATATAAATGGGTATAATTGATTAAATTTTGGTAACTCTACATTCAAAATTGAATGAATGCAAGTTTTTTTTTACAACAGTGTGTATTTTTTTCACGAACTGAAAATTGATAGGGTAGGGTTAGTAAAAGTACTAATTTTACTTATCTGGTGTTAGAATTAACTTATGTATTGGGTACTGTCTTATTCCCAACAAAATTACAAAGAGATTGATGTATAATACATGTAGGTTTATCATTATATAAACTCAACAGGAAGAATGAAAAGCCAAATCCTTACCCAGAAGCTCAAAATTCCTAAAAATTTTGTCACATGACGTTCGTTGATGAAACTGGCTGGTATGACATCATTACTTGCTGCAGCCACTGAAACTGATACTTATTTAAAAGAACACAACATAAACTCTTATTCTAAGGTTAATAGATAGCAAGTTTATCACTATTTTGCAAACTGCAACAGGATTAATGTGGATGTTCAAAATATTTTGTCACCAAAAATGGGTCATTTTCGCCTACTTTTTAGTAAAAATCATGCAAAAAGTCAAGTAAGGGCTGTTCATACAGCTTTTTAGGTGTTATATTCTGAAACTACAGCATTTTTTCTATAAGGAAAACACAAAACATTGCATATAGGGCCTTTATTTATTCAACAATATTTTTTTCACACCGATGTCACAAAAATCTAACTCAAAGTTTCAACCTTGTCTTATGCTGGAATGCAGGGTTTTCCTTTCTCCAAACATAATGCTTCTCGTTTAAACCAAAAAGTTCTATTTTGGTCTCATCCGTCCACAAAACATTTTTCCAATAGTCTTCTGGCTTGTTCACGTGATCTTTAGCAAACTGCAGATGAGCAGCAATGTTCTTTTTGGAGAGCAGTGGTTTTCTCCTTGCAACCCTGCCATGCACACCATTGTTGTTCAGTGTTTTCCTGATGGTGGACTCATGAACATTAGCATTAGCCAATGTGAGAGAGGCCTTCAGTTGCTTAGAAGTTACCCTGGGGTCCTTTGTGACCTCGCCGACTATTACACGCCTTGCTCTTGAAGTGATCTTCGTTGGTCAACCACTCCTGGAGAGGGTAACAATGGTCTTGACTTTCCTCCATTTCTACACAATCTGTCTGACTGTAGATTGGTGGAGTCCAAACTCTTTAGAGATGGTTTTGTAACCTTTTCCAGCCTGATGAGCGTCAACAACGCTTTTTCTGAGGTCCTCAGAAATCTCCTTTGTTCGTGCCATGATACACTTCCACAAACGTGTTGTGAAGATCAGACTTTGATAGATCCCTGTTCTTTAAATAAAACAGGGTGCCCACTCACATCTGATTGTCATTCCATTGATTGAAAACACCTGATTTTAATTTCACCTTCAAATTAACTGCTGATCCTAGAGGTTCACATACTTTTGCCACTCACAGATATGTAATATTGGATCATTTTCCTCAATAAATAAATGACCCAGTATAATATTTTTGCCTCATTTGTTTAACTGGGTTCTCTTTATCAACTTTTAGGACTTGGGTGAAAATCTGATGATGTTTTCGGTCATATTTATGCAGAAATATAGAAAATTCTAAAGGGTTCACAAACTTTCAAGCACCACTGTACTTCAATAAATGCCGCTAGTGAGGTACACTGAACGTTATACATACCCAAAAGAGAACCCTTCGTGGTTTGCGAATTTTATCGGTCCGACAGGCTCATTCAGCCGCTGAGTGCTTTGGTATGTTGAGAGGCAAAGGCCGAAGAATGTTTCTTTGTTTTACAGGCTTTGGAATATTGCTAGTTTCAGACAATGAACAGCGTCGATTGTTATAATCTTCTATAGCCGAATGCCATTCTGCAGACCATGGAAATACTGCTGGGTCACAGTTTAAGTATGTCTTTTTCCCGCCAGACAAATGTAAGCTACAAACACTTGTCCGTTTCAATTCAGTACGAAGGTTTTCATTGCGGATTAAACTTATCCATTTCTTTCTTCTCGAATGGCAGCTGATAAAAGCTCAAATGAGGTATTCTCGTTGTCGTGGAGATACAGTTAGGCACACAGCAATTCACTTTAGGCACGGTTAAAACCAGTTAGACAGAACAATGCAGTGTTTAACAAAGGCAATAGTAAACAATACGGCGGAGCTGACCCCAGGTATCGCCCATAATGCATTGTGGTAAACAAGCGATGACGTAGTTATGGGTTAGGGTCATTGGAACCATCAGATGTACAGGTCTCTCTCTCTCTCTCTCCGTCTCTGTTTACTATCTTGGTCACATTTGTATTTAATAATAGTACAATTGTATTAAATAAGAGTGTGTGTAGGCGGCACGGTGGTGTAGTGGTTAGCGCTGTCGCCTCACAGCAAGAAGGTCCTGGGTTCGAGCCCCGGGGCCGGCGAGGGCCCTTCTGTGTGGAGTTTGCATGTTCTCCCCGTGTCCGCGTGGGTTTCCTCCGGGTGCTCCGGTTTCCCCCACAGTCCAAAGACATGCAGGTTAGGTTAACTGGTGACTCTAAATTGACCGTAGGTGTGAATGTGAGTGTGAATGGTTGTCTGTGTCTATGTGTCAGCCCTGTGATGACCTGGCGACTTGTCCAGGGTGTACCCCGCCTTTCGCCCGTAGTCAGCTGGGATGGGCTCCAGCTTGCCTGCGACCCTGTAGAAGGATAAAGCGGCTAGAGATAATGAGATGAGATGAGAAGAGTGTGTGTACACACGCGCACTCAGACACAGACAGACTGTGAATGTAAGGCCACACCCCAGTGTGTTTCAGACTCCACCGGACATGTGCAGACATCAGCCTGTTATACCAGTGTGAACTTTACGTGTGTGTGTGTGTGTGTGTGTTTGTTTTTTTAATTACATTGTTTTATATTGTTACCATGGCATTATGTTTGTGGTTACAGGCAGATTTGCTCAATTCTGTACACCAAGTGTGTTATTGTGTCTGTGTCAAACTCTCGTGTGTCTCTCTCTTTGTCTCTCTCTCTCTCTCTTTTTGTGCTGTTATAACTTGTCTATATTTAGGTCACACTGCTGGAGGCCATTAGAGCTTCACACTATTCTGTCACCTGTCACACTGTCTGGCCAAATACTACACACATACACAAACACACACACTTCTCTAAATGTTCAGTTGCTCCTTCATGGACTTTTTTGCTATTTTTTATGATGCTAAACCAGTACTAGCTACTGTATACTGACATAGTTTAGGCTCAGAATTAGCATTATCCAGAATACACACATTGACATGTAAATGAAATGGAAGGCACTATTTTAAACTCATTATAGTGATGTATGAGATTGTTGCGCAGGAATGTGTGTGTGTGTGTGTGTGTGTGTGTGTGTGCAAGGTTGCTATATAAAGGGGAGTGTTTGATAGAAAAGCCCTGGCTCCTCTTGAGTACATGAGGGTGTGTGTGTGTGTGTTGTGTAAGGCTGCTATATAAAGGGGAGTGTTTGATAGAAAAGCCCTGGCTCCTCTTGAGTACACGAGGGTGTGTGTGTGCGCGTGCACGCGCCCCCATTAGAGAGGATGTGTAGTAACTCTGCTGATTTGTGATAGATGTATCTAAAAAATTAATCAACACTTTCTGACCAATCAGATTCCAGAATTGACAGTGCTGTGGTGTAAAATGTAATATTGGACACTAGAGGATCAGATGAACTTCGTGTGATCAGGTGACAATGTGGCAGGAAGGAGATCAGGCGTATGGTTGAATGTTATGTAATTCTCTGTTTTTAAAAAGGAAAAGAACAGGAAAAAGCTGTATCACTGTTTTTACAGGCATTAGCGCCAGTAAGAGAATCAGTAAGAAATTCAGTAGTGTTGTTTCCAGATTTTGCTGTGTGTGTGTGTGTGTGTGTGTGTGTGTGTGTGTGTGTGTGTGTGTGTGTGTGTTATGTTGGAGTTGGTGGAATAGAGGCTCTATTCATAAAGAAAGCGGGAGGTGTGTGTGTCTTAAGATGGAAGTGTTTTTTTATAGTCTTCAACTCTTTTTATATAAGAAAGTGACGTATCATGACTTCATACAGCACTTGATTGACAGGATTATGGGCGGGACTTAGACACATGGCCAAATTAAAAGACTATTGTAACTCCCCATGATCTCGTGTATGTGTGGGGGGCAGTGGAATGCTAGGAGAGTCATATGTATTGCACGTGAAGCCACCACTCCTGATTGGTGGAGACGGAGAGTGGGAGGAGAACGGAATGAAAGTGTGTTAGTGTTGGCCTATCACAGTCGAGGCCTGTTGAGACTCTGTGTGTGTGCTGTTATTATAATGTCCGTACAGTATTACATGGGCATGCATCCCTGTCTCCCTTTCTCCATGTTTATTAGGGATTACAGGATTATGTGAGGATTATTGGAGATTGTGGAACTGGAGTGCGATCGGAATGGTGGGATTAAAGTCACAGTGTGGGCTTATGGGAGTCTGAGGAGGAAGGAAGGTCTTGTGATGAAGATTTATTGGACGCTAATCTCTGCAATCAGAAGAAGCTTAAGGAGGAGGAGGAATGAGCACAAGTCCGGAGTTTTGGAATAAATTATGTAATAAATTTCTGGTCCAGGATTTGGCTGACTGTGTATGTGATTGTCCAGTGCTTGTTTGATGACATCATCTTGTTTTTCCAGAACGTTCAGCAGGACAGGAGCTGAACAGCTCAACACACCTTTTGGATTTCCATATCTCTCTCTCTCTCTCTCTCTCTCTCTCTGTGTGCTCAGTGCGAGGGTTTTTTGGGGTTTTTTTGGTCCCTTGTTTCAACTCCTCTCACACCACAGAACCTCAGGACGCCCATGGTGTGAGTCTCTGCTGAGTGTCTGTTTGTCTGCGATGTGGTTTTGATAAGAAAGAGGCCACCAAAAACCAGCATAGCAACTCGGGAGGTTGCGATCACTCTTTGAACTTCATGTTCATGTAGCTTCCTGTTGCTGGTGTGTGTGACTTGGCTGTTTGCTGTCATGTTTGGTAGTGTTAGAAAGATAGTGTCCGCATTCGAGACAAGAAAACAGCCCCGTCCTCCTCCTCCTCCTCCTCCATCCCACTCTTCTCCCACTTCCTTCACCCCAAACCCCTCCCCCAACCAACAGAGCCCACCCCCTTCTACCACACCCACTCCAGTTCTAAAAACACTCCCCTGTCTCTCCACCACACCTGAACCCCACCCCACTCACAACTCAGGACACACCCCTTCTGCATGTCTGATCTTGCAACCTGTTATGAGTGAGAAACACCATGATGGAGAGAGAGAGAGGCAGAATGTGTTGCTGCGAGGAGGTGGAGAAGGGCGGAGAATTCCACGTATCAAGCTGCGTGACTCCTGGCCGATGGGAAAGCTGAACTGCTTTGAAAGGAACTTCCTCTCATCCATCACAGTAGAAACAAAAGAACCAATCAACCATTCCAAATGTCCTCCTGAATTTGACAGAAGTAGACTGAGACCCATATGCTGCAAATCCAGCTCCACCGCACGGCTCGACACCAGCTCCACTGCAGGGACTAATGCTAACTCTGCTCCGGGCAGTACTGCTAGTGTCACTCAAGGAACTTGCAGTCATTTCACTACAGAGACCAGTTCTAAGTTGACCATAGGGGCTAATCCTAGTATTAGTGCTAACTTGGACAAAAGTGAGCTGGGTTTGTCTCTTGGACGTCATTGTCCGGTTCTTGATGGTGGTGCTAATAAAGGCGCATTTGAAACTCCTGGAGTTCCTGTGCATCGGGAACAGCTGGTTCTGGGTAATGCTGCTACTGTAACCCAGGGTGGGGGGAGGGTCCAGGGAAAGGTGCAGGCATTCCAACCTCAATTAGGGCTCCACCCCACTGATGCCACCTTTTTCTCCCTGTTGCTGCTCTTGCGCAGGTAAAAAGAAGGATACTCTCAAGGTTACTAAAAATCATTAGCATTTTCACCCTGTGGTGCAGTTTCACAGACAGTGGTGTGTGTGTGGGAGAGAGCGAGACACCAGTAATGTGAACCATGTGCTGCCTACGACATTTCAGAACAATAACATCCTTGTCACTCACAACACTATTCTGCAATTTGTGTATATGATTGTGTGTTTTTGCATCACATTGAGCAGAAAGATTCAGGTTTTTATTTGTGAAACAGTTTCTTTTACATTTCTTGGGAACAATAATGGCATTATGTGACTTTATTTTTTTTCCCCAAAGGAGTGTGTAGTGGTTTTAATGTGTGTGTGTGTATGTTAACTCTCTTCCTGTAGCGGGTCCAGTAACAGCATGATTGCCATAGACAACAAGATTGAGCAAGCCATGGTGAGTAAGTGTGTGTGTGTGTGTGTGTGTGTGTGTGGTTTTTTTAACAGTAGAACCTTAAAGGAGCAATATGATGCATTCAGACAGAAATCATAGGTTTAGACTTTTAACACAAGATTGTCCTGTGAGAAGACGGTTGCTAGGCAACTGGGCAATAAATATTTAGTTAGATAGCAGTTCAAGTCCACAACTCTGTCCTCAACCTTTTGGCTAAAACCTTATACATGGGTACACACATAGTTACAGAGAGTGGAAAAGAGGCAGAACCTTCTGAAACCTCAACATTTCTCTCAGATTTGTTGGTAAATTAAAGAGAACGTGTGTGTGTGTGTGTAGGACCTGGTGAAGGCCCACCTGATGCTGGCGGTGAGGGAGGAGGTGGAGCTTCTGAGGGAGCAGATAAAGGAGCTGGCAGAGAGAAATGCTCAGCTAGAGAGAGAGAACTACATTCTCCGAGCTCTCCGGGAGAACCAGTGACATACCCACTTCCCAGTTCATCGTGTGAGTCTTCAGCTTCATGGGAAATGTGGTCCTTTCTGCTCGGAGTCAGCTTTGAAATCTGGTGGTCAGGAAGATCAAAGGATTGATGAGATGGCTGAACAAACAGAGTGAAAGACGATCAAGCAGATAAATAGATTTGAAAGAATTTAACAACAGATGGTAAATATATAAAAGGACTTGGATTGGGGATGCAAAAGAATTGTAGAATCTCTCTCTCACACACACACACTGATTTGAAAACAGATTTATGCTAATCTGTTAAGTGTTAAGGTCAGTAACACTGAATTCTGTATGTTCGTGGGCTGGTGGTGTGTGTGTGTGTGTGTGTGTGTGTGTGTGTGTGGTGAACAGTCAGCTTTGTTCGAGCAATAATACTATAAGTTGCTGTGGTAGTTACCGTGGTGGTAGGAGGAGGGTGTGTGTGTGTGTGTGAGAGAGAGAGATGTATGTGATTAATGGACGGGTACTGTACGAACATGACTGTTATGTCACTAATAAATAATCTCACTGTTCATTTAATTATATTAAATTTTCTTTTCACTCCAAAAGCTATTGATGAGCCAAGTGACTGTTAAGCATTTACACATTTATATTTCACTTTAGAAACTTTTATTATCATCTGCATCACTTCCATAAAGGTTTGGGAGGTGGGGCCTACAAGATACCAAAAAAGCAGTCTATTTACATTTATGGCATTCAGCAGCTGCCTTACACAGAGACAGTTAAAGAAGTCCATCAGTAAATACATCCTGATCCTGGTTCACAGACTGAGAGTAGGAGTAATATAGTAAGAAATTCACACAGACAGAACAAGGTGGTTTTTTTTTTTTAAATAGTGCTTATTTTGTAACATTGTTCATGCTAGCAAGCGAGAAAGTATCAAGCATTTTTTTTTTTTAAATGTACAGTACCAGTCAAAAGTTTGGACCCCCTGACTCATTCAGAGGTTTTCTGTATTTTGACTATTTTCTACATTGTAGACCAATACTGAAGACATCAAAACGATGAAATAACATATGGAACATATATGGAATTATGTGGTAAACAAAAAAAGTGTGTTTCATATTTTAGATCAGGGGTCACCAAACTACGGCCCGCGGGCCAACTCCGGCCCGCCACCCCCCTTTGACCGGCCCCCCAGCCCCCCACCACTTGAACCAGCCCTATGAGACAATCCCCAAAAGTGGTCATGGCCTATTTTTTTTAAATTGCTTTTTGGCAAATAACATGTCTGCATCTTGTATTTTGTTGATTTTATCAATTCAAATTGATATTTAGTTATAAAATGAGCTATTCATATTTTCCGAATTTTCGTCATATGCTCGCGATCAAGCAGTGACAGGCAGCGCACGCGCAGAGAACTGTCAGTGTTCAGGACAGCAAAATGGTGAGCGGTCAGCGAAAAGATGACAGAGAGTGCAGAGTTTTTAAAGAACAGTGGACCACTGATTATTTTTTTGTTCAGTGTAAGGACCGTGCAGTTTGTCTTGTATGTAAAGAAAGTGTCGGTTTTCAAAGAATATAATCTGCGTCGTCACTATGAAACCCGCCACAAAGAGTATGCTAGTTTGCGAGGGCAAACAAGAGAAGACAGGATTCGGAGGATGAAATGCGGACTGGCTGCACAACAGAATGTATTCCTTCACCAAACCCAGATCAACCAGGCTGCTGTCCGAGCTCGCTATAAGGTAGCTCACCTACTAGCTACCCATGGAAAGCCGTTTACTGATGGGGACTTTGTTAAAGTACGCATGCTTGCTGTGGCCGAGGAGGTGTGTCCCGACAAGAAGGATGCACTCAACGCGGTGAGTCTCTCCGCACCTACTATGACCAGGCGAACCGAAGATTTGGGGGACAACGTGTATGACCAGCTGAATGAGAAAGCGTCAGAATTCGAGTTTTTTGCTTTGGCCATGGATGAGAGCAATGACGTGCAGGACACAGCACAACTGCTGTGATCTATTGCTCATATTATAATTTCACTGTTTTTTTAAGTGTATTTATTTTATAGGCCTATTTATTTGACCTTTATTAAGTGCTGCACACAATTATTATTAATAATATCAACAGGCCTACCTACAATTTATAATTTTCCACTCACCTTTGCCAGTGTCAATCACCTCAACTAGGCAGATGTTTCTTACCTTGACAGCTTTGATGTTATTTTTATTAGAAAATAAATAAATGGAATATCTGTGGTATTTCAAATTAAAACAAATATCTGTGGTATTTCAAATTAAAACAAAGTGTGAAGACTTGAGTACTACTTTTGCAAACCACTAGTAAAGATAAACAAATATGTGCCAGGAATCAAGTGTTGATACAGTAGTGGGGATATAGTGGTGGGGATATAGTAGTGGGGATGGCTGTGCCAGGCTAGTAATCTCTACTACACAATGAGGCCTGCTGGTGGTCATATTTGTCTGGGTCATACAATTCTATGTTGTATAGCTGACTCGACCCCGGCCCCCCATCACAGTCAGGAACGACAATGTGGCCCCCAGAGAAAAAAAGTTTGGTGACCCCTGTTTTAGATTCTTCAAAGTAGCCTTGATGACGCTTTATACACTATTGGTATTATCTTAACCAGCTTCATGAGGTAGTCACCTGGAATGCTTTTCAATTAACAGGTGTGTCTCGTCAAAAGCTAATTAGTGCAATTTCTTGCCTTCTTAATGTGTTTGAGATCAAACAGTAAATAGTAAATAATAAAAATAGAGTAAATAGCTCTATTCCACAACTGTAGTAATCAGTGGCGGCTGGTAGTCTTTCAAACAGGGGAGGCTGGTCGGTTACGATATTTC
Source organism: Neoarius graeffei (assembly GCF_027579695.1). Taxonomy (NCBI): domain Eukaryota; kingdom Metazoa; phylum Chordata; class Actinopteri; order Siluriformes; family Ariidae; genus Neoarius; species Neoarius graeffei. The sequence goes on from NC_083581.1 coordinate 46,453,734, forward strand.
CAGATTTTAAAAGAAAAAAGAAAAAACACATCAATTTTGCCCATACTCTTGCCTCTGATCTGGCTGATTGTTTGGCAGGGTCACAAACTGTGAAATAACAGGTTCTTTTGGCCCATTAGCCTACTGTCCAATATACATGATGGTGGTGCTGGGGGGGTATATTTTAACATTTTATATTTTAAAATTGTGGCATGTGGCATGTTGTTTAAAAATTGATCATTATTGAAAGCAGCTCTTTGTCAGGAACCTCAGCAGTAACAGCAGAGTGTTCTGGAATAGGCACAAGCACTGACCTTGGGGAGCCAAACACAGAGCTGGGTGCCACATATTTCATTCAGTGACACTTTCCCTATATTTTACTTATTTTGACTGAGAAATGTTTTATTGACAGTTTTGATAACCCTTCACTTTTAATCCAGGTCTGTAGTGTGAAATGTTCTCGGCTGTGTTTTTGTTTAAAAATGTTTTCCAAATTGTAGCTGTGTTTTAATTCATATCCAGAAAAATATATATTCCAATATAATATACTCAGCATAAACATTTTAAATAGATTCTATATTTTTGGTCCATCCATGACATATTACTAAAGTAGCCTATTTACTGTTGTTGATGTGGGTCACTTGCTGTTAGCCAATTCACTTTCTCGTACCAGGAGAGCTGAAAGTAATGAGTATTATTCCCTACCTTTTTCACCAAGTCAATTTGAGGCGTTGGTCTACCCTGCTCTTTAATTTTAATTTTTTCCTCGAAAGGAAGACTGGCAAATGGCTTTGCCAAAATTAAATCAGCAATGCTTGGCATCCGTGCGCAGCTTTCTTGCTAGCTGACTAGCCCCCTCAAGTTCAAGTTCAGTCACTCAAATAAACGAAATTTCTGGAACTAAGATAGCAAACTTGACAACACTATATTTACACTTTATTTACAATGAAAATATATACAAACTAAAAAAAGCTGGTAGAAACCGTATGTAATGAATGAAATCGAAATGTAAGCTGATCTCTTACAATACACCACAGCACTTGCGAATCCGCATGGGACTGAACTGAAATTCACTGCTGCCTGTCTATATTTGAAACAAGCTGTCAATCACAGAAAATATCCGGCCGCTTTCACCAATCACCAGTCTCCTCGCGGAAAGCTTTGTCATGTCCCTCCCACTGTGAGGCTGGGAGTCCGGTGGGCGGGTGTTTTCGCAGTATTTGTCCAATAACCGTCTTGCATTTTGATATTGAAAAGCGCATAGCTCCCAAATGCCATTGAAGTCCACTGAGGCTGGGAGTCCGGTGGGCGGGCGTTTTTGCAGTATTTGTCCAATAATTGTCTTGCATTTTGATATTGAAAAGCGCATAGTTCCCAAATGCCAGTGAAGTCCACTGAGGCTGGGAGTCCGGTGGGCGGGCGTTTTCACAGTATTTGTCCAATAATTGTCTTGCATTTTGATATTGAAAAGTGCATAGCTCCCAAATGCCATTGAAGTCCACTGAGGCTGGGAGTCCGGTGGGCGGGCGTTTTTGCAGTATTTGTCCAATAATTGTCTTGCATTTTGATATTGAAAAGCGCATAGCTCCCAAATGCCAGTGAAGTCCACTGAGGCTGGGAGTCCGGTGGGCGGGCGTTTTCGCAGTATTTGTCCAATAATCGTCTTGCATTTTGAGATTGAAAAGCGCATAGCTCCCAAATGCCATTGAAGTCCACTGAGGCTGGGCTGCATCGCGCTGTCACGAGGGGGAAAAACTCACGCACACATTAGGCGAACTGGGGAAATTTATAACGGAATGATTTCACACTGTAGTTGGGTTGAGCACATATATTTCTATGATGCTGGATCTGAAATAGCAATGTTATAAGGTCGGCTATAACATAAGCCTAGCGCAATTCATCCTACACGATGCTCGTCATTTTTAGAGGAGGCTGAGCCTCCCTCGTTGTCTTAGAGCAATCGCCCGTGGTAGTAATCCATATTATATCAAGAACCACTCAGCTAAGTAAAGAGAAATGACATCCATCATTACTTGAAGACACGAAGTGCCTTTTAATTAACAAAAATAAAGAAAACATTGCATTAATAGGCGTGTTCAAATGTTTGACTGGTACTGTATTTTTTGCAACACAGAGCAGTGACTGAGTGACAAACAACATTTGGACTGAGATTTTCTCTGCAAATGTAGAGCAACAAACTCACTCATTGTGATAAATGTCTTTGCCAGTTCTGTGTTGTACTGGCCCAGGTTGGTAAAGCAGTCAGACACAAAGACACAAAGCAGTCAACACACGAACAGGGGTGGCCCTGAACACACACCCCTCACTCTTCCCACTGGAACCGGAACTGTACTGGACCTCAGACACACTACACACATTACACGCTTTACATTGCACACATTACTGATCTCTGTGCAATTCACTTCTAATGGCATTGTATTAAATATCAATTTCTGAGACAACTGCTGTTGTTATTTATTCTCCCCTCCTCTTCAAGTATAACTCAACCACTGTAATTGCTCCTTTATTTATTTTACCCCATCCCCCATTTAGTTATCTACCCCAGTGCAATCATCTGTTTTGTGCAATATCCCTCATAATCTGTTTCTTTTCAATCTTTCTCATGTTAATGGGCGGCACGGTGGTGTAGTGGTTAGCACGGTCGCCTCACAGCAAGAAGGTTCTGGGTTCGAGCCCAGCGGCCGGTGAGGGCCTTTCTGTGTGGAGTTTGCATGTTCTCCCCGTGCCTGCGTGGGTTTCCTCCGGGTGCTCCGGTTTCCCCCACAATCCAAAGACATGCGGTGAGGTTAATATGGGACGGCCTTGGGCTGAGGTGCCCTTGAGCGAGGCACCTAACTCCCAACTGCTCCCCGGGCGCTGTTAGCATGGCTGCCCACTGCTCTGTGTGCGCACTCATTGCTCACGTGTGTGTGTTCACTACTTCAGATGGGTTAAATGCAGAGAGGAATTGCACAAGTGTGTGATGAATAAAGTTGTGCTTCTTCTTCTTACGGGTACTCCTCATTGTTTTTCTACTTATACTTGAATAAGTCTTTATTTGCTTTCTCATTTATATTACCTACTCTTACTCTAAAGGCATCTACTGGCTTGCTCCAAACGAGCTCTCATTGTGCTTGTACACTCACAGTAAAGGCATTTTGTCTTGAAATCAAGCCCACATGCTAAGGTTAATCGGTGTGATCTGCGCCTGCGCGGAAGCTCCCTTGCTGAACCCGGAAGTGAAGTGTGTGTTGTGTCCTGTGTTGCGGAGGGAGTTTTGAAAAACGGTTTTAATTTTCTTTACACCAGATTTCATCTTGAATAAACTGCGCGTAGTGTTTTATATCGCAGTAGCGAAGCAAAAGAGAAAGAGGTAAGTTAATGACGTTAAATGGTTATAAAGCAGATTTAATCTGAACGTTAGTGGCCTTAAGCAAGACTGTGCCCCTGGTAACAACTCCACATTGGTGGTTTTGCTCCTCTACGGTGATCATGGAAACCCAAGAGATACACTCCTCCAGATTTAGCTATCAGAACGTAGAGCAATATTTAGGAAGTAGGTACTATAAAACAACACAGGTTTATACAGATGCATCTAAAGATTCAGAGGGTAAAACAGGTTTTGCAGTTTATATCCCTGATTACAAAATCTCTATTAAAAAGAGAACATCAGATCATCTGTCCATATTTGCAGCTGAAATGACCGCCATTATTATTATTATTATTATTATTATTATTATTATTGCATTACAGTGGATAGAAGAAGCTAGGCCTCCTAAAGCAGTTATTTGTTCTGATTCTATGTCATCTCTCACATCCATTCAAAGTGGAGAATCATCATGCCGACAGGACTTATTGAATGAAATTAATAATATCTTATTTGCAATCAGTCAGCAGGGGATATCAATCCAGTTTGTATGGGTTCCAGCTTATAAAGGAGTTGGTGGTAATGAGGAAGCTGGCAAAAGAGGCAACCAAAGAAAAGGAGGTTCAGTTAAATATTCCACTCAGTAGATCAGAAGTTAAGGCATTCATCTCACCTCATTATCTTTAGCTGCTTTATCCTGTTTTACAGGGTCGCAGGCAAGCTGGAGCCTATCCCAGCTGACTACGGGCGAAAGGCGGGGTACACCCTGGACAAGTCGCCAGGTCATCACAGGGCTGACACATAGACACAGACAACCATTCACACTCACATTCACACCTACGGTCAATTTAGAGTCACCAGTTAACCTAACCTGCATGTCTTTGGACTGTGGGGGAAACCGGAGCACCCGGAGGAAACCCACGCAGACACGGGGAGAACATGCAAACTCCGCACAGAAAGGCCCTCGCCGGCCACAGGGCTCGAACCCGGACCTTCTTGCCGTGAGGTGACAGCGCTAACCACTACACCACCGTGCCACCCCGTTAAGGTACTCATTAAACATAAAGTTAACATAATATGGCAAGATGAATGGGATAAGGAGAAGAAAGGTAGACACTTGTACAAAAAGATATTTCAAGTAGCAAACCGAGTTACTCAGACAGGAGGAGGTTTGGTTTACAAGACTAAGAATAGGCCATACTGGATTAAATAATAGCTTATACATTATAAACAAACAAACATCCATCTGGAAAATGTGAACTTTTGTGGAGTGAGAGAGGATGTAGATCATGTTCTTTTAAGGTGCTTAAAATTCTACAGACAAAGAGAAAAACTGAAGAGGGAAGTGAACGCAGTTAAGAAAGCCTTTTCTTTAGACACCTTATTAGGTGAGCCTAGATTAGGAAACATCACTCGTGCTATGATAACATTTATCAAAGAAACAAAATTAGCAAATAGGATTTAGTTTGGTTTTTTGTGTTTTTCTTTCTTATTTATTTATTTGTTTATTTATTTTCCCTTTGAAATGACATCCATTTGATTGCACCTCAGTCCAGTAGATGGTGGTAATACACTTTGCCTGTAAACTGCCATAAAACCTGACAGAAGAAGTAGTTACTGACCTTAACTACAGAACAAGTGTGTTTAATTAAAGTGTTTACTGTATCTGAAGCGCCTCCCGTATTCGGTGTTTAATGTTTCATTTTCCTAAATTGTGTAGTTCAGGGGTTTTCAAAGTGTGGGAGAGTCAGCCCCCCCCCCTCGGAGAGCAAATAAACAACAGCGTCCCCCTTACAATTTTTGTTGTTGCTATACTTAATGTTCCATTCGTATTTTTAAAAAATGGTTGTTGTACACTTTTATTTTTTTCTTTTTCACATTTTAAACATCTGTGCTTTTTAAAACATCTTGTTTTACACATTTTAAACATCTCATAGCATCGTTAGCTAGCACCTCTTGGCAGACAACACACTGTGGCAGTGGAGCATCTTCAGATCCAGTCCATGAAAATCCAAACTTTAAATAATCGTGGTCATACTTCTTTCTTTTTTCAGTCCCCCCAGGATTCCGCGGGCCTTTTTTGTGATTGTTGCGGGCTAAAATGTCTGTTGCGGGGGTTTCCAAAAAATTGCGATGAAAGTTGCGGTGTTTTTTAGGTTTTTGTTGCGATTACATTGCGGGAGGAAGTGAAAGTTGCGAGAAATTGTTGCGATTTTCTCTTTTTGTGATTAAAATTGAGTGATATGTTAAATATTAAGTTATTACCAAAAAACTATTGATTAAAAAAAGACACTGAGAAATGGTCCTGTAAACAACTTTACCAATATAAAAGATTACCAGGACTACAAAAATGCAGAAAAATAGGCTTCACTTATCCAAATGCACCTGTTGGTTCAAAAGTTAAAGTGCAGAGAACCTCACAGCACAACATGAAGTTACCTTAAAATATAAATGCCTCAGCTTTCATGTAAGAAAAAAAAAACTATTAATACTAGTACTGTGTGCAGGCAGTCTCTCCTGAAGACTAAATTAAACAATAATCATAAACTAAAAATAAATGGCTCAGGCTTCATAGAAGAAAAAAACAATTTGAATAGAATCTCACAGTATGATGCTGAAGCTGCCTAAACAATGGAAAATAAAATACCATTTTGGCAAAAATGTTGGCATCCATTAATTTCTTGTATTAAGTAAAAAAAAATAATGTAAAGTGCACACAGTGCTTCACTGTAAACATAACACACTTTCAGTAACAGAATTTAAGCCTATATAAACACTGACTCGCACATCATGCAGTGTTGCCAGATACTGCTGACATTTTCCAGTCCAAAATATGTTCAAAACCCGCCAAAATGCACTTGAAACCGCCCAATCTGGCAATACTGCGTGCATGCTGCTTCTCTTGAACGTATACATGGAAGTAAGGCGGAAGGTAGTTTGTCGACGTCACCTCAAGACGACGCCAACGATTGGTCAAATTTGCGGGAAAGTTGCGGTGATTGGATATAATTGCAACACCGCCCTGAATTCGCGGGGATTGGTTGAATTTGCATTGAAGTTGCAAATCGCAACATCCTGGAGGCTCTGTTTTTTTGCTTGGCCCAGACTCTGTCTCCTCACTCACTGTAGCTTTAGGTACTAAAAATCGATCCATTTTGTCTCTGGTAAAGGCTAGCTGAAGTTCGCTAAATGTCCATAATAGTAACTTATTCTGGTTTATTTTTCCTCACGTTGCGCCCCCCCTGAAGAACTCTGGCGCCCCCCTGGGGGGGGCGTGCCCCACACTTTGAAAAGCCCTGGTGTAGTTTATTTATGTTTTTTTGTTCCGTTTTCGTATTCAGCACTGTTGATGTGTTGAGAACCGAGTCATTTTAAAGGATCATAAGAATTTTCCCAGACACCCAATTATTTTATTTAGTAGAATGAAAGCTACTGGATTCGAATCACAGACTTCCAAATTGTATTATTTTTTTAAAATAGAATAATTAATTAATTAATTAATTAATTAATTAGGGGCCACGTGGCCCTAAATTCTCTGCCATTATTTCTTGCTTCACCGTGACACAATCCAAGAGACTGCGTCATGCATCATGTGGTGGGCTTTCCCTGTTCACGCAAGGCATTGTGGGATACGAATTTCAAATGGGAAAGGAAAATGGAGGACGCGAACGAAACATGGAAGACCGACTATAGTAATAGAAAGCGAGAAGAAAAGATGTTATGTTGCCAAGGAAAGGAAACACAGGACCAAACTAATAAACATCGGTGGTCAGTGAGCACCTCGGTGTGATCAGCTGTTTGTTTAGTGACAGAATGATATAACGGTCAGGGTAAACCTGTAAATGGCAGTAATGCAACACTGGATGCCAGCTGCTGTAAAACCCAAGAGAAAATGATGACCATGCCGAAATGTAAACTTGCACATGCGCACACCAGACTTCCCTGTCTGCTTGACTGCGCAAACCGGGCAATTTCATGTACATTATTTGCTAGGGAATCCCCTCAAATTAAATAACTTCCCAGCCACAAAATGGCCTGGGGTGGGTTCGGCTGAGGTCCTTCAACATCTGCTGAACGATGCTGCGGATGTTCTATGAGTCTGTGGTGGCCGGTGCCATCCTGTACGCTGTCGTCTGCTGGGGCTTGAAGGTGAAGGACACTAACAGACTCAATAAGATCATCAGGAAGGCCAGCCATGTTGTAGGCGTGGAACTGGACTCTCTGACAGTGGTGTTGGAGAAGAGTACACTGTCCAAAATAAAAACAATCTTAGACTGTCCTTTCCACCCTCTACATGAGGAGCTGATCAGCGACAGGAGCCCGTTCAGTAAACAGCTGATTCTTCCACGCTGCACAACTGAGAGACACAGGAAATCACTCCTACCTGTTGCAGTCAGGCTGTACAATGCCACTGTATAACTGTGGTACACTGTCTTACCATGTATACTGTATACTTAACTCAGGTGCAATATATGTATATAGGAATCAGTGTGTATATAAAATCTCTTCATTTTGCTTTTACTTAAGTTATTGAACTTATTTATTTTATTCTTTTTTTCAGACAATTTTATCTTCTATTTTTAGACATGTTTATTACTTCTCTGATTCAGGAGCTTGGTAGCAAATTTGAATTTCCCTCTGGGGATTAATAAAGTAATTCTGATTTTTTTTTTTAAAGATATTACAGAAATAAACGTATATCACAATGACCAAATTTCAGAGAGGACTAAATTTCACCGGTTTTATGAAAGCGAAAGGCCGTCTACTTTTTAAATATCAGGCTTATTTTTGTAAGCACAAATAATCATATTAGCTTGGCTACAGGGCCTGTTGTATGAAAACATCATGAATATAATACTAAAAATAGTGGAGGAAAAACCAAGCAGGCACAAACGGGATTCGAACCAGAAACTCTGAGAGAAATAATCTCACTGTACACCTGCACCATCATCAGTTTCAACTGAACTGGTTGAAGAGACACACAATTTAAACCAAATGTCATAATTTAAACACCAATGTCAACTGATTCCGGGAGGCACATTTTAACACAATCATGGTCCGTTTTTCTTGACACATTAACGTGTATACAGAATGCCTCACGGAACCACATGTCCTTCTTGAACATTACTGCAACTCACAACACTATATGAAAAATATGAACAACAGACATGCACTATTAAAAGCTACGTTGTTATTGCATATTATTCTGGATAGCCACTGTGGTTTGTGCTGCAACAGCTGTTAAATTAAAGAGCCTTGCCAGTAGAGATGAGCTTTGTGTTGAATACAGAGGCATTTGTGATTTCAGTACTGTGTATGTGAGGTGAGTGATATGGAGAGTGCCCTGATGCAAATGGTCCCACCCCCACTACCTCTAAGCCCCGCCCCTGCCCCACCCCAGTGTCCGGAACTGGACTTGTCTCTCACTGTGACCCCAGAGAGACCGGGACACTCAGCTGGAGCTCTGAAGAGAGGAAAAACACGGACACACCCACGGCAGGTCAGAGGGCGTCATCATGGAAACATTGAAACAAACCGCTGAAATGAAATGCGTAAATGTATTTCATGTGATTATGATGTTAAGGTGCGTTTCGCTGTGAGTCCTGACTCCTCCTCTGACAAGTCTCCTGTTACCATGGCGATTACACAACACTACAGTAACCAATCAGCAGCTGAGAAACGACACACAAAAGGAAAAGGTAACGCACATGCACATAAATGGAAGTGTGTGTATGCATATGTGTGTTTATTGTCAGCAAAGCAAACAAAGAAAACTCTACAAATTGCAAAGTCAGAATCTAAAGAATGTAAATACTGTGTACATATGATGTGTGTGTGTGTGTATAATACAGGTGGCTGCAAAAGTAGGTATACAGTAAGGATTATTCCAGTATTACCAGTATTATAATAGTGGTGCTAGGTTTCATTTAATACTAACGTTTTTTAGAATTACTGTATACCTACTTTTGCAGCCCTGTGTGTGTACACAGTGGTGCTTGAAAGTTTGTGAACCCTTTAGAATTTTCTATATTTCTGCATAAATATGACCTAAAACAACATCAGATTTTCACACAAGTCCTAAAAGTAGATAAAGAGAACCCAGTTAAACAAATGAGACAAAAATATTATACTTGATCATTTATTTATTGAGGAAAATGATTCTATATTACATATGTGAGTGGCAAAAGTATGTGAACTTTTGCTTTCAGTATCTGGTGTGATGCCCTTGTGCAGCAATAACTACAATTAAACGTTTCCAGTAACTGTTGATCAGTCCTGCACACCGGTTTGGAGGAATTTTAGCCCATTGCTCCGTACAGAACAGCTTCAACTCTGGGATGTTGGTGGGTTTCCTCACATGAACTGCTCGCTTCAGGTCCTTCCACAACATTTCGATTGGATTAAGGTCAGGACTTTGACTTGGCCATTCCAAAACATTAACTTTATTCTTCTTTAACCATTCTTTGGTAGAATGACGTGTGTGCTTAGGGTTGTTGCCTTGCTGCATGACCCACCTTCTCTTAAGATTCAGTTCATGGACAGATGTCCTGACATTTTCCTTTAGAATTCACTGGTTTAATTCCGAATTCATTGTTCCATCAATGATGGCAAGCCGTCCTGGCCCAGATGCAGCAAAACAGGCCCAAACCATGATACTGCCACCACCATGTTTCACAGATGGGATAAGGTTCTTATGCTGGAATGCAGTGTTTTCCTTTCTCCAAACATAACGCTTCTCAATGAAACCAAAAAGTTCTATTTTGGTCTCATCCGTCCACAAAACATTTTTCCAATATCCTTCTGGCTTGTCCACGTGATCTTTAGCAAACTGCAGATGAGCAGCAGTGTTCTTTTTGGAGAGCAGTGGCTTTCTCCTTGCAACCCTGCCATGCACACCATTGTTGTTCAGCATTTTCCTGATGGTGGACTCATGAATGTTAACATTAACCAATGTGAGAGAGGCCTTCAGTTGCTTCAAAGTTACCCTGGGGTCCTTTGTGATCTCGCCGACTATTACACGCCTTGCTCTTGGAGTGATCTTTGTTGGTCGACCACTCCTGGGTAGGGTAACGATGGTCTTGAATTTCCTCCATTTGTACCCAATCTGTCTGACTGTGGATTGGTGGAGTCCAAACTCTTTAGAGATGGTTTTGTAACCTTTTCCAGCCTGATGAGCATCAACAACACTTTTTCTGAGGTCCTCAGAAATCTCCTTTGTTCGTGCCATAATACACTTCCACAAACATGTGTTGTGAAGATCAGACTTTGATAGATCCCTGTTCTTTAAATAAAACAGGGTGCCCACTCACACCTGATTGTCATCCCATTGATTGAAAACACCTGACTCTAATTTCACCTTCAAATTAACTGCTAATCCTAGAGGTTCACATACTTTTGCCACTCACAGATATGTAATATTGGATCATTTTCTTCAATGAATAAATTACCCAGTATAATATTTTTGTCTCATTTGTTTAACTGGGTTCTCTTTATCTACTTTTAGGACTTGTGTGAAAATCTGATGATGTTTTAGGTCATATTTATGCAGAAATATAGAAAATTCTAAAGGGTTCACAAACTTTCAAGCGCCACTGTGTGTGTGTGTGTTTTATATATATCATATGTACAACACTACAGTAACCAATCAGCAGCTGAGAAACAACACACTAAAGGAAAAGGTAACGCACACAAAAACGGTACACACTGTATGTGTGAGTGGCAGTTACAGTTGTCTCCACTAGGGGGCAGTGAGCGAACTAACAGTGCTGTACTGTATAAAAGGTCCACACACAGGTGAACAAGGGGGCGTGTCTGCTCGGAGTGATGGACAACTGACAGAGGGGGCAGGGCTAAACACTACACTGGCCCTGAAGGCGGAGCTACAGCAGTTGGAGGAGGCAGAGTTTAATTCCCAGAAGGCCGTGCAGGAGAGACTGCAGAAATCCACTGCTGTACAGGAGTGTGTCAGAACCCGAGTGGCTGAGGGTAATACACACACACGTGCACACAGTATAGGAGTGTGTCAGAACCCAAATGGCTGAGGCAACATTACATTATAGGCATTTAGTAGATGCTCTCATTCAGAGTGGCATTCAACAAGCACACGCTTGAGGAACAGTTGGGGGTTAGGTGCCTTGCTCCACGGACCAGTGACCATTTGGGCTCAAGGCTGTTTCTCTAACCTTTAGGCCCTGGCTGTAACACGCCCACACACTCACAATGGCTGTAACACGCCCACACACACTAACTCTGTATAAGAGTGTGTCAGAACCTGAGTAGTTGAGGGTAACACACACAGTTCTATACAAATTGTATGTAATGACTCTGTCTGTCTCTCTCAGGTTTGAATTTTCCACGCTCTCATAATCTCTATCGTGCTCTTGTCAGCGTCAGTCTGTCACATGATGAGCTCATTGCTGAAGCCTTGCGTGACAGGCCATCTTTAGCCCCGCCCACAACCAGCTACCCCACACAGGTTTGCACAGTCGACATGTATGATAATATTCAATTCACTTCATATTAGTAATATTAATGAGTATTTACTGCATTAGTTACATTAGACAACCACAAACCTCAGTATTCATACATCAGTGGTGCTAGTGAATAATTAATTAATAACAAAATAATTAACATACCTATTAATGTGTTTTTATTAAAGTAACAGTATGTTTTGACCATTTGATTCCAGCCCTGAGTAGAATGGTGTGTGTGTGTGTGTGTGTGCGCGTGCGTGCGTGTTAGGCCTGCTGTCCTCCAGCAGAGGGCCCTGACCTGCTTTTCTTCTACAACTCTCACTGTGTTGTCCGGGAGATGCCCCTGTTGCCAGGCAACCACATCCCTTTACCCCAAATTCATCCAGCACCCAGACCTGCTCACATGACCTTTCACCTACTTCAAAGATACAGGCAGTGGGAGGCATGAGCTCAGCTACAGGTCACTTCCTGTGGGTGGAGTCTAACTTATGCACTGTGTGTGTGTTTTTAAATGTACAGTTTGTATAACTTTAGTAATTAATAAATGTTTGTGTGGAGATGTGGCTCTTGGGGATCATTCTTTGTCAACAGCAGAGGTGCCAATATTTACAGTACAATGCTTTTCTGCTTTTCAGTGCATGTTTGACTTCAGTAACAACACACATTAAAAAGTGGGGGAAAAGTCAGCTATGTGGAAATATTTATAAAATTGTATAATATTTTCATTGAAAATGTTCTGTGCATTTACTGTTTGTTGCATTTTTACTCCTCACACACACACACACACACACACACACACACACACACACACACACACACACACAGTGGGACAGCAGGAGATGCTACTGCTACTGATTCACTCACTGATCCAATCAGTCAATTACAGGAGGGGTTTGTGTGTATAGAGTTGTAGCCCTTTGTGAGGACCAAATGTCCAGATGATAAAAATTCCTGATAGTTTTGACCTTGTAGCAACTTTTTGGACTTTTATCCCTTCTTTTCAGTTTTCATCAAAATTTTCCCTGCTGTAAAACAGACAGGCCTCCAGGTCTGTTCAACTCTCTCCACACTCTAAAGTGGAGATATGAACACATTGCATGCTTGGTACGTGTGTGTGTGTGTGTGTGTGTGTGTATTTTCTCTGTACAGGGCGATTGAGCCGTTTGATCTCTTCCTCCTGTCCAGTGCACAGCAGGAGAGAGAGAGAGAGAAAGAGAGAGCGAATGAACAGAGGGAAGGACACTCCGAGTGAACATTTTGACGATGGAGGAACAAACGCACCTTCTGCACTACACTAACTCTGATCTTTATCTTCCTGCTCCATAAGGACCTGAGTGTGTGTGTGAGAGAGAGAGAGATGGATCTAACAGAGGAACATTTTGGTTCTGGTTGGTGTGGTGGTTGTGAGAATGAGAGTGGTTCGAATTGGGGTTATTCAGATTACTCAGCCTTCAGCCACTCTGAACTGGTTGCTGTAACGACAGTGTGTGTGCCACTCCTGGTGTTTGGCTTGATGGGTAATATTTTAACCATCTTGGTGGTGTGGCTTCGCCCCCAAATGAGAAGCACCACCTACTTTTACCTGAGCAGCATGGCGGTGTCGGATATCCTGATGCTGGTGCTGATGCCCCTTGACCTGTACAAGGTATTTACTTACCTGTTTACCTGTGTGTCTGTGTGTGTGTCATCAGTGTTCTATAACTATGGAAATGATTCATGTGTCTTGACAATTTTAATGGTAGTGTTTACAGAGAGAAAGGCAGAGGTCCTGACATGAAACCTTTTGGAACTCCACAGGAAACAAAAATTCTAAAGTCGGTCAAATTAAAAGTGCAGCTAAAGCAGGAGGAGAAAACACCGTCTGAGAAAGAACTGCTCACACACTTCAAAAATGCATTAATAACCAATTTCACAATACTGCGAAGATTAGACTCTGATTTTTCTAAAACAGTCTTAAGTGTCTAACAATGTGTGTAACAGAGACGTCCAATCTTTACACTGCCTCTTTACGCTGTCTGAGCTTTACTGTGATTTTTTTTTTTTTACTGTCTGATCTTTACTCTGTCCGAACTTTAGTGTCTGATCTTTATTCTGTGTGAACGTAACTCTTTGATCTTTGTGTTGTCCAATCTTTACTCTCACCCATTTTACCAACCAGTCTTTACTCTCTCCCATCTTTATGCTGCCTGATTTTTACTACCCAATCTATACTCTCTTATCTTTACTGTCCAATTTTTCCCCAATCTTTATTCTGTCTAATCTTTACTGTCCCATCTTCACTACCCAATCTTTCTGTCTGATCATAACTGTCCAGTTTTTACTGTCAGATCTTTATTCTGTCTAATATTCACTGTCTGATTTTTACTGCGTCCAGTCTTTACTATGCCCAAACTTTATTCTGTCTGATCTTTCTCCCAACTGCTCTGTGTCCAGTTTTTATAGATTTATAGACCTTTTATTGTCATTGTAATGCACAAGTACAGTACAATGAAATTCGTTGGCTATCCTTTGCCAGTGCGCATCACATAAAAGTTAAATAATAGAACAATACTAAAACACGCATTAAAAAAAAAGTGTGTGGCTTAAGTAACATAAGTATGTTCTGTGCACTGGCAAAGGACAGCTCAGCAACTTTGAGCTTTACTATCTCCCACCTTTTACTCTGTCAAATCTTTCCTGTCCAAACTTTCTACTCTGTCCGATCTTTATTCTCCTGATATTTACTCTGTCCGATCTTCACTCTGTCCAAACTTTCTCCCATCTGTAGTCTCTTATCTTTACTGTGTCCAGTCTTTATTCTTTGATTGGTACTCTCGCCCATCTTTATTCTGTTCTAAGTGTCTGATCTTTTACTCTCTTCCATCTGTACCCTGTCCGATCTTTACATTGTCAGATCTTTACTGTGTCCTACCTTTATTCTGCCCGATCCTTACTCTTTCCCATCTTTATTCTGTCCAGTTTTTGTCCATTGTTTTATTGTCCAGTCTTTTACACTGTCTAATTTTTACTGTCCAAACTTCACTTTCTGATCTTATTGCCTGTATTTGTCCTGGAAACTCTGTATTTTTCAGCTGAAGAAATGTAAGATCAGTTATCTGTAACTTTAGTGTGACTGACATAATTAGTAAGCTTTAATTAAAAAAAAAGTCTTCCTCATAAACAAACCTGATGAATGAAAAAAACACTTGAGATTATGAGAAATCACTGCAGAGAAAGTCTGAGACCACGTGGAGAACCCGCCATTTTCCCCATTAATCTGGTTGGTTGATTATTTGTGTGCATATTTACATGTCATTTTGTTTTTTAATTTACTTGCGTGTGTTGTGTCTTTGTGTGTCTCACCTGTAGCTGTGGTGGTACCGCCCTTGGTTTCTAGGTGACGCAGTATGTAAACTTTCCCAGTTTGTGAGCGAGTGCTGCACTTTCTCATCCATCCTGCATATGACAGCTTTGGGGGCGGAGCGTTACGTGGGCGTGTGTTTCCCACTCAGAGCCCGACTCCTTGTGACACGGGGCCGTGTTCGTGTGCTGATTGGTGCACTGTGGGGCGTGGCTGTTCTGAGTGCAGGCCCTGTGCTGGGGCTGGTAGGGGCAGAGCCTGTGGAAGGTAACCTGACAGAGTGCCGTGTGACTCAGTGGGCGGAGTCTTCAGGCCTGATGGTGGCCATGTTGTGGCTCTCTAACCTGTATTTCATCATCCCACTAACAACGCTAACCCTGCTCTACACACTCATCGCCCGCCGACTACGCCAACGCAGACATATCCACCGAGACCACACCCACCGCCAGACCTTGAGAATGATGGGTAAGCACACACGGGTCAAAGGTTAGCTGATTGTGAAAGTGTAATGAAGAGGTGGGAAGCAGGCGAGTGAACTCGATGGGTGTTTATTTTTCTCTGTTGCCCTCGGCTCTCCCCTCTTTATACCTTCTCACTCCTCACTGCAACACAGAACACTCATTAATATTAAACCCTCACAGGTGCAAATCCTTACCACTCACCTCTCCTGGTTTTGATCTCCATTCACACACCAGCACTCGACCACGCCCCTGCTTCCAAATAAATATTAAAGGTCCCATGGCATGAAATTTTCACTTTCTGAGGTTTTTAACATTAAAATGAGTTCCTCTGACCTTCTTAAGTCACCCCAGTGGCTAGAAATTTCATAATGTGTAAACCAAACTATGCCCAACATTTGAGAATGGCGCGTCAAAACGGCGCGTTGATAAGCTCTTCCCTTTACTACGTCAACAAGGGAGATGATCCCCATGCCCCCCCTCTGGATTCCCACCCACTGTATGGATTGCCCCACCCAGTTGTAGTGAGGAGACCATAGAGGACACAACAACATGGCATCACCTAAGCGAGCGAAACATGGAAATTGCGCTGTACATGAATGTGACAACACAGAAAAGAGTCTGTTTTTACTGCCTACGGGAGAGCCCCTGAAGACACAGTGGCTTAATTTTATTTACTTCAATAATACGCCGTCGAGTCTACCTAAGACGGTGTATGTTTGTCGGAAGCATTTTCCTGATGAATGTTTCCACAACTTGGGACAGTACAGGGCAGGTTTTGCACATCAACTGTCACTGAAGCCTGGGTCCATACCAAGCATCCCTGCCGCATCAGCAACAAACACCGAACAAGTAAGTGTATAACTGGTCGTTTTGCCGTGTTTTAAAATCGGTGCGTTAGCCTAGCAATGGCTACATTAGCTGTGCAGCTAACCGCTTCCTGCAGTTAGCCAGGTAATCTGCGCTACAAAACTAAAGAGCATGCAGCATGCTCTGTTAAACTGAGTTTAGTCTGGAAATTGACTGTAACTTATGAGCTTATGTTTGACTATTGCTCCGCAATGCATGTCTTCTGTTGGATAAGCGATATGTTGTTGTAGTTGCTGCTTCTATCCTCTTTGGTTATGGAGTGCGTGTTCAAGCCTAGGGTATTATACGTTCGTAAACTACCACTCCGAACACTCTCACTCTCTGTTCTCTGTGTCACGTTGAGTTTACGAAAGGAGTCCGAGGGAGAATGGGGTTTTGTCTTAGCAGCGTGGCTACAGGCGCTGATAGCAGCGAGTATGTGTGTGTGCAGCTTGGTCAAGCCCCTCCCCCTCCCCCCATGGCCCGCCCCCACCCTCTACCCTTCCCCGCCTCCTGCTTCTCATTAGCAAAATGACGCACTGGGAAAAGCGCTGAAATGGGGCTTTCTCCCAGGAGGCTATATTTACGTGCCGAGGGTTCATTTCGAGAAAGGCTGCGGATATAACATCCGGAAACCTCCACGAGCCCGTTTAAAGCATCAACAAACCACCATGCCATGGGACCTTTAAACAATTACCTTTCATCACAAACTCAGAGAATTCTCCCTGCAATATTATCATATTTACCTCTTCAGTTACCTGTTTATTTCCTTTTTTGTTTACCTTTTTAAATGTTTATTTACCCATTTCTTGTTTGTTGATTTATAACTTGTTTACCTGTTTAATTAGTTGTTTATTTGCCTATTTACCTGTTCCTGTATTAGTTTATCTACCTGCTTATATACCTGTAGATTGGTTTAACTGTCCACCAGTTCAGCTCTTTATTTACCTTTTTATCAGGCTGATTGTGTTATACTGAACAAAAGGAATTACATAATAATAATAATAATAATAATAAATTCTCTCTCTCTCTCTCTCTCTCTCTCTCTCTCTCTGCCCTCTGCCCTCCCCTCCCCTCCCCTATATGAACCCCCATGTGGTGTGTAGTGGTGATAGTGTGTGTGTTTGTGGTGTGTTGGTTGCCGTTCCATGTAGCTCGTACTTTGTTCTGTCTGTCTCTGAACTCCAGCATTCAGGTTTATTTCCTCTCTCAGTATCTGAACCTCGTTTCCTTCGTGCTGTTCTACTGCAGCGCCGCAGTCAACCCACTGCTCTACAACATCATGTCCTCCCGTTACCGTGACAACGTCCGCGCCCTGCTCTGCCCCCGCACCTGACCCCTGCCAGTCCCCTCCCTTTCCAGCACACACTTCTGACCACTGTGTGTGTGTGTGTGTGTGTGTGTGTGTGTGTATTGTCATCTAAATGGATTCTGGGAAGAATCTGTTGCTTACCAGGAACAGAACCCCCCAGAAGACGTGTGTGTGTGTATACTTGCTACATATTGAGCACCGGAATATGTTTTTAACCAAAAGACTGAAGACATTTTGGCTGGTCCTTGCTTCTTCAAAGGGCTGTTTAAGGGTTAAGGCTTAGTTTTAGGGTTTAGGTTAAGGGTGAGGTTAGTCAGTTGGTTGTGATGATTAATGTTATGGTAAGGGGCTAGGGAATGCATCATGTCAGTGAGGGTCTCCGCAAAGATAGAAGTCCAAGTGTGCGTGCGTGTGTGTTCTGTCCTGTCCCCTCTGTGATGGTTCAGTCCTAAATGCTAATATTTAGAAATGTAGTGTGTGATCAAATGGTGTGTATTACCTGTAATGCACTAGTGATGGGAAGTTCAGATCTATTTACTAACCCAAATCTTTGAACCTCATTCAGTAAAATGAACAAAACTTTTCTAATAATTTGTTCATTGGAACTAGTGTAATGCTGTAGCCCCTATATGGTTCTCAAACACTAAGAGCAACATGGTTTGGTTCACTTGGTAAATTCTAATACACAAGTTCACTTTTGTTAAGCTCTTCAGGGGCTTTTTGGACCATAGCCTGCTGAGTTATTCAGTTGAAACGACTGATTTAGTTCAAGTTCAATTGCCCATACGAGAGAGCTGCACCCATCAATAAAAATGCATGATAGCTATTCACTTTAGCCAACCTGGTCATTAAAGACCAGTTATAAAGTTAAATAGATTATTAAATATATATTTAAAAAAAAACCATGCTGTTCAGCCAGACCCAAAGCCCTGTAGTGATGATTAATGAGTGAATCAGTTGTCTCTACATTGAGAATATGAAGCAGTTATGTGACAAGTAAATAAGAGACTCGTAACTGACAGACTGAATGAATCTGAGCCTGAGTGTCACACATGCACAGCCAGGGGAAAATGAACAAATCACTCTCTGAGACAATTCGTTACTATAATGTAGTGGGAACAGTGTGTGTCATGAAAGAAAGTGTGAAGTTAAAGCTTTGTGATCTGGAACACTGAACTGGAAGCCACATGGTTTTAACTGTACAGTGCTAATCAGGCTGAGACAGATTCAAATTCATACTGTTAGACTTAATTCTAACGACTGTAGGCGCTAAAGAAGACAACTGGACTTGCTTGAAATCCTTGAAGATGTTTCACCTCTCATCCAAAAGGCTTCTTCAGTTCTGTCTGACTAGTGGGGAGTTTCAGCTATTTATCCTCTAGTGAACCAAAAGCAACCCTAAAGAGAGTTGTTGAGGTCACATAGGTTGTTGACCTTCTCAGTCATCCAGTAGGTTGTTGGGGTCACTGGAGGCCAGGTGTGAATGGATTAGCAGCCTAGAGGGTTGTGAGGGTGATCTGTGGGTCGTTGACTCTCTCTGGCATCATGTGAGTTGTTGAAGTCAGCTGAGTCCTGGTGTGGATGTGTATTCAGTTTTCTGGAAAGTGTGCCAAGGACTGCATTGTAGGTGGCTGAGAAGTGGTGTCCTCTGTTCAGCGATGGTTGTTCCAGGTTGACGAAGATGGCTTATTTTACTACTTTTTTAAACCACTGGTCTTCTCTGGCTAAAATGCGTACATTGCAATACTGAAATGAGTGTCCTTTGTTATTGAGATGAAGATAGTCCACAGAGTCCTGGCCGGAGGAACTGTGTTGAGCCATACACTTGTGAAGCGGTTGTTTCCCCAATGTACATATCTGTGCAACACTATGTTGTCTTGTTTGTGTCTGGGTATTCTGTCCTTAGGGTGGACCAATTTCTGCCTCAGTGTTACTAGGTCTTTAGTGTACAGGGATGTTGTGTTTGTAGAAGATCCTCTGGAGTTTCTCAGATAGTCCAGAAACGTAGGGAATGATGTTCTTGCGTTTGTTGCTGTTTTCTTCCCTGTCTGTTCTGTTTCTTTTCCTGGTCTTGACGAAGGCCCAGTTGGGATACCTGCACTTCTGAAGTGCTTGTTTTTTGCGCCTCCTCTTTCCCCTCTACCGTTGTAGGAACGTTCTGAGCCCTGTGCTGTAAGGTTCTAATGACCTCCATTTTGTGTTCCAGTAGGTGGTGAGAGTCAGAGCAGTACCTACTGTTTGTGTGTGTGTGGGTTTCCGGTAGGCCTCGATGCTAAGGCTTCTGTCTTGTTCCGTGTGCACGCTGCAGTCCAAAAAGACTAGGTTGTTTCCACTGATATCCTCCCGAGTGAACTTAATGTTGATATCCACTGCATTGATGTGCTCTGTGAAGGCTTCTACATTATGGGTTTTGATTTTTACCCGGGCATCATCCACATACCTGAACCACATGCTGAACACATACTCTTCTTCTGGTTGCTTTTGGTCCACTAGAGGATAAATACCTGAAACTAGTCAGACAGAACTGAAGAAGCCTTTCAGATTAGAGGTGAAACATCTACAAGGAGTTCAAGCAAGTCCAGTTGCCTTCTTTAGCACCTATTGTTACAATGACCTGGATGACTGAGAACCTTCAAAGACTTAATTCTGACAAGTTTTGTTATTAAATATTAGCATTTGGGACGCGTTAGGAGCGCGCTGCGAAGGATCCATGACTGAAATGCATATTTATTGATTTTGTCTACTCCATTTGTGTGTTGAGAGTTTTAATAAAAATCTAGTTTCCATGGAAATGGATATTGAGGTTTATTCAATAAACAGTATTACTGCGAGCTGGGATTTCAAATGTGTGTACACATGCATCCACTCATAAAATAACACCTTTTAAATGATCATTAGCATTTTGTGTCACAGCACAGTAACTACTGGATACACTGAATTTTGAACCTGTGTTTCAGAAAACCCAAAATACTTGTGCACAGGTTCTTTTTTTTTGGGGGGGGGGTCCCCTATTAA
Organism: Neoarius graeffei; assembly: GCF_027579695.1. Lineage (NCBI taxonomy): Eukaryota > Metazoa > Chordata > Actinopteri > Siluriformes > Ariidae > Neoarius > Neoarius graeffei. The sequence continues at coordinate 46,474,528 of NC_083581.1, forward strand.
GGATATGTTGTACAATCATCCTGCCACATCAAAAGAACAATTCAAAGAATTCACTGAAAGCCCAATATTGCCATGACATTCATATGTGTGTATGTAAACTTCTGACCATCACTGTACATCTTGCTGGTGAATCTTCATTGTGTTTAAATGTCTGAGTAAATTAATCTACTTCATTGATTTGATTTTCATTAAAACATCAGAGCAAAACGGATTCAAACACATTTTAATGAATGATCATTAATTAGTAAAACAGCCTGAACACCAATAAAATGAAATTTTCATTAAAAACAATTCAAAGCGATGATATTCATAAATAAAGTCTTTAACAATGGTACACTATTATCTGAAAGCAAAACGATTCTTTAAGGAACTCATGCAAAACCTGTAAGTATAATCATGCGTATTGGTGAATGAAAAAAAAAAAGACTTATCTAACAAGCAAATATTTCTGTTCAATATCAACAGCTCTTTATAATGTACATTATTTACACATTAATGCATAACACATGCAGTGCTGAAGTATCTCACACATTTAGATTCATATGCATAACTGCAACACAATTTCAGCTAAAATAGTGTGTGTATGTATATAATGTATGTATGACTGCATTAAAGACTTCAAGGCACTGCACATTCAAAAATAATCCATAAAATGAAAAACTTCCTATTCATGTATTTTCTGGTCTGGTGCTGAAAGAATGGTGTTGATCAAATGAAAAGGAAAAAAAAAAACCCACACACAAAATACGAAGTCAACATCATTAATAAAAACTGAGGTCAGTACATTTGAAAATTTATTTTAGCTTAATCAGTTTTAAGTTTTATATTTCAACTCATTGCTATCAATTTTTTAAATAATTTCACTGATCAATATAAAAATATTGTGAATTTTTTTTCCTTAGATGTGAATAAATTCAGGGTGTGAATTAAAGACATGGATACATTTAGCAGAAACCATGAGGTTTTTAGGTTCAGAAATGATCCACAAAGACCCAAGTGATAATCATCCAACTAATTATCATGCAAAATGAATTGCAATGTCCAGCGTCAGTGTGGATGTTTTCTGCTCCTCAGTTGAGCAACATGACAGAATATTTCTAAATTTAACATGGACTTGTTTAGAGGAATCACTCTGAATCTTCAGTAGTTTATCACAAAGTAGAAACGCTTTCTCTATTTTACACGTCTTTAGAAATGTATTTATCTTACTACAGATATTTATCTAAAAATAGAAGTTAGTCATTGTATGTACTTTGATATCCATATTTCAGATTTTTTTGTTATAATTACACAGCTATATCATCTCAGCCCTGAACTAACACCCAGCATCAGGAGCGGTTAAGTACATCCAGGTTAAATGTGTTAAAGTTTGCTTAACTTTCAGTTTGTTTGATCAGCGATACATCACATCATAAAACACCTTCCAGTGTTGTTTAAGACGTAATATTTCACCCTGTATGAAGTTCACCCGTGTGTTAATCAAGCGCTTTCTGTTCATATCTCGTTTCACAAGTTTGTTTCAATTCATATTCAAATGCACCCTTATCCACTTCCCCTAACCACTGAAAAGTGTGCAATAACTACATGTGCATTTGGAGCAAATTTATCAGCAGGAACACACTCAATGGCAGTGTGAGCAACGACGCCAAGCTCATTTCCTGTTTTTCCATGTTGGGCCTGGGACAAACTCACAAGCAAACATCAGATGTGAGTAGGTTTGAAATTTGAAGCTTCTGTTTATAAGTTTTAGTCTGCCATTTTGGGAAAAAAAGTGTTGGATTGCAGCAATGTCTTCTGGGTACGCTGTTGAGTCCATTCTCATCTCATGCACATCATTCAAGCTTCCACAGTGATGTAAAACATCCAGGCGGACATGAGCGAGGGGAAGTGGACAAGGGGACAAAGTCTAAGACTGAAAATCAGTGAAGTGAGAAACTGTCACTTGCTGAGAAGGTAAACGTCGAGTTTTTATATAAAAACATGCTGAAACACCTCAAAGCAGAAATAAATTTATATCCAAGACAATAATTTCATTCTTTAGAATATCTAGGTTTATACATATGAACAATTAGAGAATAAATATATATATTCTATGAATGAGAGAGATACACATTTTGTATAACACACTATACAAGCTGCAACAATGATGAAATAAAAAAAATAGAATGAGTCTGAAGGGGTTCAAACCGCTAAACACTTAGCTAACTCACAGTGCTAGCCCAGGATGTTGCTAGCTAGCAAACTCCAATAACAGGGAGCATTAACATATACAATAAAATTCTATGCGACTTCCATGTGCATTCATTCTTTTCAAGTGTGAAAGTTAAAGGGCAAGAGACGGAGGAATCACGATGCTCACTCCCTTAGAGGACATGCAGGAAGCCAGTCATCTCTCAGGTTATTTTAGTTAGCGATTGTAAACTTGTGTGTGTGTGTGTGTGTGTGTGTGAAAGAGAGAGAGAGAGAGAGTAAGTGAAAGAGAGAGATAGCTATCAGGTGGTCAGGCCTCTCCGCTCCAGCTCCTTGCTCTGCTTCAGCTCCTTTATCCTGGAAAAGAGAGACAGTGTGTAAGTTCTTCTTCAGCTACTTGTTTTTGGAAAATCGCTATGAGAAAGCCGCCCGTCAGGATATCAGTTCCTATTGGCTGTCAGCAACAACACATCTCCTCCAACAACACACTCACTGAAAGCCTGTTGCTCAGCTTATGCCTAGTTCATAGTACACAATTTTAGCCCTGATTTTCCACTTGCAGACAGTTTTTGGAGATCGTTGAGGAAAGCCCCACATCAGTGGCAAATCAGTGTTCAGTCTGTCATGGCAAATTGGTGCTCAATCACTGTACTGTACGTGAACTGTTCAGAGTTACTTGGTGAGTGACTCACCGATGCATCACAGACACCCAAAAAATATCTAGCAGGACCTGTAAGTAAGTCCAGATCCTGTAGTGTGAGAAGTGTTATGACTTGGATGTGACTGGAAATGAGTGTGGTACAGCCAATGAGAGCGTAAAGGGAGGGGAAACCCAGGAGAGAGTCTCTTGCATGGCACTGCACCAGGGTTGAAACTTGGCGGTCGCACGGTCACCAGTGGCGACTAAAAACCAACGAGAGCCACTAAAAGTTGAGGTCTGGTTGCCCAAAGGGCGACTATGATTTGAGAAGTACAAAAAAAATTACAATAAAAATTAAATAAAAATGTTCTTTCCTTGGAGTACCTTTCTTTTCATTGCTTTCCTTTCCTCAACTCTAAGTTCGTGAATTCTAATAAAAGTTTAGAACTAAAGTGCAAAATCCAAAGCCGTTCGTGAATTTTCAGATCGCTCCACGATATCCACTGCTGTGTCTTAAAGTGCTGATGACACGTTTTTGACATCTTTGGCGATGTTTTATAACATAAAAAGTAATTCCCGATGATCCATATATTAATTCACGAAGGCGCCTATTTTACAAGTTATGATAAAAAACGCGGCTATTTGGGCAAATTTGACGGAGCTGCAGCACCCAGGAGACGAAGGAGGAGGAGGAGCTATATGACGTCAGCGAAAGAACCTTCCTCCTAACTTGCCAGTTTGTTGTTGATGCGACAGGTGTTCAGTTTATCATTATTAGTATTTTTATTATACATATACATATACATATATATATATATATATATATATACACACACACATATATATATATATATATATATATATATATATATATATATATATATATATAGTTATTATGCCTTCGCGTTGTGTTGCCGGCTTTTGCTCCAAAACCCACAAGGATGGGGTAAGTTTATTCAAGTTTCCCAGAGATCCCGAGCTGCATGCAAAGTGGGTGAAGCAAGTCAGGCGCACTCGTGACAAGTGGGAGCCCTCACCAACATCCGTCCTGTGCTCTGAACACTTCGATTTGGATTGTTTTGACACCCTTCCCAGCTTAAAAGAATCTCTTGGGTGTGCAGTTCAGCACAAACGTGTGTTACTACCATCAGCAGTGCCTACACAGTGTTGCCAGATTGGGAGGTTTCCCGCCCAGTTGGGCGGTTTCAAGTGCATTTTGGTGGGTTTTGAACATATTTTGGGCTGGAAAACATCAGCAGTATCTGGCAACTGGGCGGGAAACCTCCCAATCTGGCAACACTGACAGTATTCCGGAGGGGGTCTACTAGTAGCTATGCTGGATCCAAAGACAGTCCTCCTGTCAGAACATGTGTTGTGAAACGACATAAGATAAAGGTACGTAGAGCTATAGATTCTACATGATAATCATAAATGTAATCATAAAGTCAGCGTGATATCAGTCATGTATTTGCTTGTGAAAGCTTGTGGCTTTCATGTAACTGCCGCCTAGCAACGAGAGGCAAAGGGTAAAGAAGGTAGGCTATCATAGATTCTATTCGGAAGAGATCAACACGATTCTAGACTCCCAGAAGAGAAGAGCTAGCACTAGAGAGTTCACCGGCGTTTTCATGCGCCATTTCCATTGAGTAGAACCAGAGTAGAACAGCCAGTGAACCGCAGCGTGTTCTTCCGCTGACGTCACAACATGGCCGCGAGTCACGGACCCAGTTTTCTTGTGCTGTGCAATTAAAAGTTGGATATTTGCGTAACAGCTTCTTTTCACGTAATTATAACAGAAATCTAACATGTTTGCCATGTTGTATAGTTTATTTAAGAAATTGCATAGAGTCATGTTCGTGTCATCAGCCCTTTAAATCACTCACTACTCACTATTTTGTAGTGCTGTCCGAATGCATAGTGAGAAATCATTACACCCTATATAGTGGACTCATAATATCCCACAATGCATTGTGAAAAGCAGTGTACAACCGGGATCTTTCTTCCACTCCACTGTGTTGACGTTTGTAGCTAACACTAACTGCTATGTAGGCAAGATCAAAGATGACTAAAAGATGGCCACACAGGTCCGATTTTCTGACGTACTCTGGAGATAATACGATCGAAGTGCCCCATCTGTCTACTCTCATGACAGAATGGATAGATGACATGAAGTTGTGGCCCGACATCAGCGACGGTGACATTGTCAATTATTTTATTCTTAGTGAGGGCGTTGATGGTGAGGAGCTAAGGAACTACAAAAGCACGGAGGCATACAATTCTCTACAGAATAATAAAATCAGCAAAATTACATGTAAAAGTGAGGGCAAGTTTGTTTGCTTAAAGGCTAAGGCTAGCCAGAGCGGGGGGGGAGCAAATCCCGCAGTCCTGCAGTAGCTATCATCTGGAAGGTGAGTATGTCAGAGTAGAGCGACTGGATTATTGTATTGGTTTATGAATAATGTAGTGTTTATATATTGTAAGTTGCTTTGGACAAAAGCGTCTGCCAAATACCATAACCATAAGCAGCCATCTCTAGTCTAATCAAACTCTACCAACCTACTGTACTGTGATGTCTCTTGTCTTCTTTTGAGAGAAGCATAGGCTGTTTTAATGCAGATGCAAATGCTGTCAAATTTTAGAAACAATAAACACACCATACTTAAATAATTCCTTGTCTACGTATTTGTCCAAGCTTCTTCAACTTCTTAACTACCCTGATCATTCCAGATACTGGATGGTATTTGTAGGTTATTTGTTTACACTAGTACTTCAGCACTGGTTGCGCTTGGATTCTCTTGGCTACATGCACTTCTTGTTAGTCACTTTGAATAAAAACGTCAGCTAAATGACTGTAATGTAATGTTTGAATAGTGTACAATATCCAAACAGCAGTTACATATAATTAACATTGTTGATAATCCATTTCTGGGGGCATAAATTAAACACCATGGGGTGTTATTCAAGTAAAAATGGTTTAAAATTTTTTTTTTGACTAGAGGAAATTTAAGGGCCACTTTATTTTTGCCTGGGCCGCTAAGAATTCAGGGATACTGGCCGGAGTGGCGACCAAGCACTGACGTTAATTTTTAGCCCTGTTGCGCCATTTCTTGTGCCAGTTCTCATGAAAGAATGGGATTTGGAGAACAGGCAGACTCGTCAGGGATTTCAACTGGTGAAAGAGCTTGTAATTTGTGACCCCTATCTCAGATTACTCATGTAGTGTGAAAAACTACAACGATTTTAAGATTCCTGATTACAGGACAAGTCGTGTAATGTGAACTGTACAGCAATGTGATGACTCTGAAAGTCCTGTAGTGTGAACATAGCATTAGTGTTCCTCACAGCTTGTCTAGTAGTTGAGTGATAACATTTCATCTGAGAGGACAATGGTTCAGTGTTTCATTCGCTCTTTGCAGGACAAACTTCAGCTCCTGAATCTTCAATTAGTCTGCTTTGGCAATCGCCACTTTCATAGTTCCTGATCTGCAGGAAAAGTACCATCTCTGGAGGTTCCTATGGTGGAACCCATTCTGCTGCCATGAATTTGTCTCACAACGTTCAAGTTCAGAATGCTGATGTTTTGTTTGGTCCCTGATTAACTTCAGTGACCCTGAAAGATGCTAACTTTCTTAGATTCATCTACAAATCTAGTCAGACCTTCTCTAGGTCACTCAGTGCGTTTACATGCACATCCAAATCGAGCTGCTGTCGGTAATCGAGCTAAGGGTCCCAGCAGGGGTGCCAGAGAAATCCAATCCTACATGCACACAAGGAAATCGAGCTATTGTGTGAGGTACATTGTGCATCCGAGCCACAGGTGGCGCTACACGTCCCATCGTGTTGGTACACTTCCGGTTGTCGTCATGAAGAGGAGTGATTTCCACTTTACATTCACACCACATGTCATTGCCACCTGTTGGCTACAAACTGTCCTGTGCAGACCACTGTTTTGTAAGACAGCTTATTTTGCACAATTGTATATTTTTCTAAAGTCCATTTTTTGCTTACAATTTAACTTATGTCTTAATAAACACACAAAAAGTTCAATTGTTTTTTGTCCCCTTGTTCCTCCTGACCTCTTCTGCTGCTCGCTACTACTACTGTTGTCATGCCGACCAAGGCTGTTGTGTTTCCCGCTTGTGGTCTCGTCACTTGTCACTTCCGGAAGGGAAGTAAGTAGCTCGACTACGTAGCTCGATAGGGTTACATGCACTAAGTAGCTTGGCTACAATCGCATAATCTAGGTCGCGTAGCTCGATTACGAGAAATCCAGTTCGTTTCGATTTCAGCCGAGCTAAGGTGTATCCACGGCATTTAGAACTTCGATTTCAGTCGAGCTACGGCAGAAATTCGATTTTCTCTATGTGCATGTAAACGCACTCAGTGACATGTTAGTTTGGTTATAAAGGTCTTAGCCAGTCAAATGAGACATGAACACAGGAGAACCCTGTAAAGGACCTGAGCACTCTGACTACTATGCAGGGATGAGAGTGGGTCCTGATGAAAAAAGCAGAAAATCTGTAAAATGTCCTGAGGGCGCCGAAGGCACCTGAAGTAATAAAGGGGGGGGGGGGGGGGGGGGGGGGTGTCCAGGGGGACACCCCCCGTGAAATTTTTTTTCAAAATGAGACCTTACACACCCTATTTCCTGCAATCTGAGCTGTAGTTAATTAAAACACCTGATGCCTATTTTCATACTTATTGAAATAAAAACACTATTATATAGAACAATATGTATCAAAATTCAGAATAATATGTACATTTTATGGGGACTGGTTATTACTCATTGTCAACATCACTTGTTTTTCTAAAAAATGTCGATTAAAATTCAGTTATTTACAGTTCCATTAATAATTCAAATTTTCATATATTCAATATATTGAATGAAATAAAAACATTTATATATCTTATCGAGACTGACCTTTTCCTAATGTCCACATTACTTGTATATGATTTCTTCACAATGTCTATTTAAACTTTAAAGTTATACAGTTATCAACACTGTCAGCTACAATTCAAATTATCATATAGTCAATTTTTTTAATCAAACAAATGCATATTTTATGGGGACTGTCTTTATCTTATTGTCCAGATCACTTGTATGTTTTCTTCAAAAGGAAGAGCATATGTCTATTCACACTTTTTACAGTTAAGTTGTTTACAGTTCCCAGTTATTTTTGAAACAAATTTTCATTAGGTCATTTAGAATTCTTCAGCTTCTTGGCCAAAGCCAAAAGCTCATCAGTCCTCTCTTTTTTCCTTTTTCTTTCATTAGCCAGCGCCTCCTGTGTTTTTACATGCTCTAACCTGGCTCTCTTCTGCTCTCTCTCTCTCTCTCTTTCTCACACTCCTCTCTTGCTTTCCTTTTGCTTTGCTAAACTTGTTTTTTATACCAGCATCAATTTCACGTACCTTCGCTTCATCTTGCTTGTCAATAGTATTCGGCATCTTGAGAAAAAACGCTGATTAGAGGAGCGTATTTTTGATATGCAGCTCACGAACATGTGTAAGTTTTGATAAAAGAAAATGGCTGTGGGCATCTTTGTAAAAACTGTTCTGATTGGCTATTATGGTCTCGACATCAATGTTTTGACCAATAACAATGTAGATAACATGAATTTTATATCACATTCAACGAGATTAAACGAGACTAAAGATGGCGACTTACAAATAATGTGTAAACATCGTTGGAGTTAATTAAGTTTGAACAACAGACATCCCAAGTCTCCCGGAAGTTCCGGGAGTCTCCCGCATATTGATAGCGGCTCCCTGATGCCCGCAAATTGGATATTATCTCCCGGAATCTAGAGCAAGCAAGCAAGAGCGTGCATACGAAACATTAATGTCTGCATCACGCATATGACGGAGAGCGAGAGAGACTGAGCGTGTGCCTGTTCACGTAGCGCATGCTAGACAAAGAGCATCCTGATTGGTTTACAGACATCCCAACCTGCAGAAACTCAACCCCCCCTCGCTGATGGGGGGAAAATTCGTGCGACATGACTTTTTCCCCCCCCATCAGCGGGGGGGGGGGGGGGGGGGGGGGGGGGGGGGGGTGTCACAACACCTCCCTGAAATGAGTTTCTACAGGTTGGGATGTCTGGAACAACATGAAGGAACATACCCCAACCCCCCTCAATTAATTAAAAAAAAATTCTCAACGGATTTGGCATAATATAAAAAAGGTTGTTTTTTACTCAGAAAAAGCGGAAATCCGCTGAAAAGCAGAAAACTCTCATCCCTGACTATGATTTTCCAGTTAGACCTGATAGAGGTGCCAACTACACCCCAAACTATTATACTCCAACTGCCATCCTCACCGTCCTTTCCTGCAGTTAATGGATATCTGTCAAGAGTGCTTGCATATGCTGTTAGAAGAGTGCATGTTCATTTGGAATGAAACTGTTTTAATCTTATTTCTTCACGTTAGAACATTCAACATAACATTTACAGAACGTATGGAAGTACTCAGTGTGTGTGTGTGTGTGTGTGTGTGTGTGTGTATACACCTGTGTCTGCAGCGTCTAAAGAAGCGCATGATTTTGCGAGCTGCTTGATCCTGCTTCTTAGTCAGGAACGAGCCTCTGCAGGAACAAACAGCGGTTAAAGGATGCGTTTTTAACACTCCAGAACCTTTCAAATAAGTTCTAGAACCATTATGAATATGAACTGTACAAGATCTGCAGCAGGAACTAAAAAGGATCCTATAACTACAGTATGATCCAAGAACTAAAATAAGCCCCGATTCCTCCTGTGAGGAACATACAGAAAGCGCCTAAGTTCCTGAAAAAGTTTCAGAGGAGGTTCCTGTGGTGGCATACACACTAGTTATACACACATGTTTCTAATTAATGAATGATATGTGTTTGTGCACGCGTGTGTGTCTGACTCACTTCATCTTGTTGGAGAGCGCGGTGCCGGTTCTTCCTCCCTGTTTGATGCGCTCGTACTCTTTATAGCTGCGGTAGTACTGCTGGATGAGAACTGCAGCTCTGCGACTCTGCTGGAACTTCTTCTGCTCATAGTAACTGCGGAATTTACTCTGGATCAAAATGGCTGCCTGTGTCATCTTCTTATACAGAGCGTACTGATGAGGAGAGAGGACAGCATGTTACGTGCGCACGCACACACAGCAAGTCTCACGTACACTGAGGGTGTACTCACACTCAAGTGATTGAGTACAGTGCTAGGGTGTGGTTCACTTGGAAGAGGTGCGCTTGGGTGCGGTTCAGTTGGGGTCGCCCACAGTGTGATTGCTAACCACACAGAACTCAAACGTGCATGCACTTTTCAATTCACTGGAAAATCGTTGGGTTAATAACAGGTCTTACTGATGAACCCGAATTGTAGTTGGCAAGTAAAGCTGCATCATGATGACATAAGTGCACTCGGGACTGGAACATACAGCGCAATGTGAGCGCAAGCCAGCGGGGGAGTGGGTGGGGAGACAATCGCTCTTGGGAGCAGTACAATGCAATCGTTCCTAATGCGAGTACACCCTCATTAATGGAGTGGGTCTGTACCAACACATACTGCATAGAAACACAGAGTGAAGGCACGCACACATACATGGTTTCCACAGCTGGATTAACTCACAGGGATTTGTGGAGGGTAAATACACAACAGTCTGTTGATGTGTGTGTGTGTGTGTGTGTGTGTGTGTGTGTGTGTGTGTGTGTGTGTGTGTGTGAGAGAGAGAGAATATATAAGCACCACACTAAAGAGAACACAGCATTAGTGTTTTACCTTCAGAGCAATCCATGTTAGCTTGCATGAAAAACAGAGAGAGAGAGAGAGAGAGAGAGAGAGAGAGAGAGAGAGAGAGAGAGAAGGGTTAAGAGAGAAAGGCAGGACAAGAGACAAAGGAGAGATTGAGGTAGAGTGAGACAAGAGGAGAGGGTGAAACAGAAGTGTGAGAGATATTAGTGACTGTTAGTCAGAACACAAATAAATGACAAACACACTGTTTTTCCTACGGGGTGACACACTGACATGAACTATACATATATGGAGTGTGTGTGTGTGTGTGTGTGTGTGTGTGGCGGGGGGGGTTAAAGTGTGACCTGATTAGTTTCAGTGAGACTGAGGGAGGGCACAGAGTGTGTGTGTATGGGTGTACCTGTTTGTACTTCCTGTAGCATCGCTGGATGACTGCAGCCGCCATATCTTGCTGCTCCTTTAGTCTCCGCCCCTGAAACATGTAACCATGGCAGTGATTAAACTTACAATACCTGGAGTGTGCCCTGGCAACCCTGGACAATCAAAAACAAGGAGCTACAAGACCAAGGCAGGAAACTATTGAGCCTTCCCCCAACACTCTCTGAGCCAATGGCAGAGCTCAAAGGCGCATCCCTCGCCCAATGACAAGCCCATGCCCACTGCACCCAAGCAACCTCCCTCCACCCCAGCCCGGAAACCACAGCTTGTTGGCTGCGTCGTCCACTCACCCACCAGCCCTCATCTACCAAGCGCCCGTGTGGGTAGAGGGCCGGCCAGTGAAAGCCCTCCTGGACTCGGGCAGCGCCATCATGCTGGCCCGGTTTTCAATCCTGCTTGTGGCTGCGGGGCGCAACGGTACCTTCAAGGTCACCTGCATGCATGCAGACACACAAAAGGTGGCCACTGCCCATGTCAAGATTGGAGACGAGATGGGTGAGTGGAAAAAGTCTCTGTAGGTGTGTGGTACCTGATCTTGTCCCTCTCCTCCTAGGTCAGGACTGGCCCAGCTTCCCGAAGGAACTATCTGCTGCCAGGAGGACAAGGAGACACCAGGCCCCACATAGACCACGGGACCGCACCTCTTCACTCCAAGACGTGTGCTTGACTGGGAGATATGGGGAAGCCGAGGACTGTACTGCTGAAGGCAAGTCGCACACCACCTCTAACCCACTCTCGTGCATGTTTAAGCAGGTGACATGTGAAGGGAACTTTGGGCAAGACCAGAAGAGGGACGAATGACTGAAAAACTGCTGGAGGCAGGTGCACTTCATTGAGGGTGAAGACCAGCAACCAGAGCAGTTGGTCCTCAGCTCCTACTTTATTACCACATGGAACCAAGACATCAACCTACTGGTAGTGCTATGCTCAAAGGTCAATGTGGTGATGCACCTGGCCCACTCCCATCCCTTTGGTGGCCATCTGGCCAGCCAGAACACCCTGGAGATGATCAGGGACTGCTTTGTGTAGCCAGGGATGAACACAGAGATGAAAAACTTCAGCCAGCAGTGCCTCCAGTGCCAGCGCACTGGCCCCCCCCCCCCCCGAAGACTTGCTCCTGCCCCCTCATACCGATCTCAATCATCGATGTTTCCTTTGAGAGAGTGGATATATATCTGGTGGGTCTGCTTCTCAAGTCTGCCCAGGGCTACCAATACATTGTAGTCATCAACTATGCCACCCGGTACCCCAAGGCAGCTCCTCTGCAGAAGGCCACCTTGAAGAACATTGACCTGGAACTGGTTCTGCTGTTCTCTCATGTGGGACTCCCCAAGGATATACTCATGGCCCAAGGTATGCCCTTTGTGTCAAAACTAATGGCAGATGTGTGTCAGCTGTTGCAGGTCAGGCAGATTCACACGTCGGTGTACCACCCCTAAACTGGTGGGCTGGTTGAGAGGTTCAACCAAACCCTGAAGCAGATGCGCTGATGAGTAGCAAATGAAGACGGCCAGAACTGGTACCCCTCTTTCTCCCCTACTTCTTGTTCACTGTCTGGGAGATGCCCCAAGCTTCCACTGGCTTTACACCTTTCAATCTGCTGTTTGAGAAAAGGTCTGAGGGTTTGCTGAATGTGGTCAAGGAGGCCTGGGAGGAGCAGCCCTCACCGTTTCAGACAACGGTCTGAGGAAATGCAAGAGTGCATTGACAAGGTGGTCCCCATCATGTGCAAACACATGCTCATGGCACAGGCCGAGCAGAGCCACCATTACAACCACTCTGCCCAGCCCTGGGAGTTCCAGCCTGGGGATCACATGCTGCTACTCATCCCCACTGCCAACTGCAAGTTCCTTGTGTAATGGAAGCAACCAGGTAAGCGCAAGGACACCCAAAAATTACCATGCTAATTTGCTGAAATGCTGGTTTGAGCCCCTGCCTCTGCTCTCAGCCCACACCCTTGTGTCCCCAGGCCCTCCAGGGCGTGCACTGGTCCAGCTGGGAGAAGAGCTCTCCGGGCAACACCACCAAGAATTGGGGATGCTACTGGATCAGTAGGCAGATGTGTTCACAGCAGAACCAGGCCAGACACACCTGATCCAGCTGGACATCTGGATCCCCCCCATGGTGGTAAATCACCAATGCCCCCATCACGTCCCAGAGGCCTGCCGTTGTGCAGTGGAGGAGGAAGCAACACAAATGCTGTGGATGGGGGCCATACAGGAATCCACCAGCCCATGGTCAAGGTCCATCACGGTGGTGACCAAGCCAGGCAGAAGTCTGAGGCTATGCAACAACTTTAGGAAACTTGACATCATCTCAGACTTCAACAGCTACCCCCTGCCCAGAGTGGATGATCTGACCGACAGGCTCGGGATGGCCCACTTCATTTACACCCTGGACCTCACTAAGAGATACTGGCAAGTGGCCCTGATGCCCCAAGCCTGCATCAAAACTGCCTTCACCACCACATACAAATGGATGCCTCAGAGACGAGTCTGGGTGCCGTGCTCTCGCAGGTCATAGAGGGTGAAGAGCATCTTGTGCTGTACATCAACTGCAAGCTACTCTCAGACGAGAAGAACTATGCTGCTGTGGAGAGGGAAGCCCTGGCCCTCAAGTGGGTGGTAACAGAGGTATTATCTGTCCGGTCGTCATTTCACATTGGTCACCAACCATGCCCTACTTCAGTGGATGGCAGCCGCCAAAGATATCAATGTTTGAGTTACTCACTGGTTCTCGTCTCTGTAGGGCTTCTCTTTGCAGGTCCAGTACAGATCCGAAACATAGTACAGGAATGCTGATGACCTATCAAGGAAATACAGGCCTCTAGGCTGAGCCTGGGAGGACAGCAGGCTCAGAGCTAAAGGGGGGGGGGGGGGGGGGGGGATGTGACGGTGGTCTGGGAAAACTGCCGTCAAACAGTGCATCACTCCTTGCACAGCCACTCCCATGGCACTGTAGAAACAGTGGCACTTTAGCACCGCTGGTTTTGACAGCCCAAGTCAGCATGGCTACAGGGCAAAGCCAACTGATTGCACATAGCTGGAATGGCATAATTGGTGCATTAATTCACCCTCCTCAAGCAGCCAGGGGAGTATAAAAAGGCACTTACACAAGCACACATTAGTCAGAGCACTTCCAGTGCAGAACTCATGTGCGTTCTCTCTCTCGCTCTTTGTGTGCTCAGGTCACTTCACGGATGCGGAGGACAAGGAGGATGAGCTTGAGCTCCATGGACGCCACGCCAGCAACTTGCGTCAACGATGGAGCATTTCCTGCAAACAGCACAGCCAGCCCCTGCCTGTGACCTTGCCCCAGGCCAGCTGGGCTCCCCACTGCATGCACTGACTACACCAATCTCACCTCTCATTTCTCCATTCCCCATTTTTCATTAAAATTCCTGCACATTTTGCACTAAAATCTGGGTTGTGTGTCTGTGCTCTCTCACCCTCGCAGTGCAAGTCCTACAATACAGAACTGATCTACAATGATATTGTAAAGACAACACTGTTATTGTGCGTGTGTGTGTGTACGCACCTTGTATCTGCGGAAAGCGTTCTGGATGATGCGAGCAGCTTCGTAAAGTTCCCGCTGTTCGCTGTCCGTCAGAGTGAGCAAAGCAAAGTCTCTCTCCATTCTCCCATTGGCTGAGGCATTCAAAAACTCTGCCCATGCTGCACTACTTGGGGGGCGGAGTCTCTGCAGAGCTAGAGCACTGAGAGGGGAAGGTGGCTGTGGGGTTGGACACACACACCTAACACACACACACACACACACACACACACACACACACGCATACACACACAGAGGTATAAATGACCAAGGTTTGGTGTGCTTGTGTGTATTAATTGTGTACAAGTGTATAGGCACTTTCAGACTGAAGGAACTTTCTCCATAGTCTTTAGAACTGCTGGAGGAAGTTCCCTCTTTTTTGTGTGTCCACACTGCAGGAACTGAGGATGATCATAGTTCTAAGAACACAGTTTTGAGGAGCTTTTTATTAGCTCCTACTTCAGGGTAGGTACTGTAGGTACACAGGGTAGGTACACAAGAGAAACTGTGAGTGATGTAAGTGTATGGTGATTGGTCGAACACGCAGCACTGGCAACCATCATTTTTAAAAATCTACACAAAACGTTAGCCATGTAAACAACAGCTCTTAACATTAGCATTAAACAAACCCACAGACAAATGGGTTGACCGTGAAGTCCAGGGATTTATTGAGCATATATGCAACAGAGGAAATACAGACTGATTCTGATACATCTAAGCAACGTCTAAAAATCTTTGCTCGCATTTCCTGTTAACGTCACGCTAGCAAGCCGGCTGACATCACTTCAGCATTCCTACTGGCGGTGCAAATGCAAACAGAAATAAAGCCCTTAAAAGATATGTGCCTCTCAAGGGATCTCCCCAGTCGTTAGTCCCTAGAGTGTCTCTAGAACTGTTTGGTCTGGAAGCGTATAATGCGTTTGTGTGTTACAGGTCTGTGTACCTGTCTACAGTATCCAGGTAGGGTGCAAGCCATGGCATGGTGTCATGAATGGCTGCATTATCCCGCCTCTCTCGGAGTGGTGACTCTGCCCCCCTGGGAAACTCCTCCTGTTTGATTCGCTCAGGAGTTGCCTCAATTATCTGCTCAGCCAATGTTGTCATGTCAACCTGCCCCCCCACACACACACAATCAGCACAGGCTGAAGAAACACACAGACAAGCATAAAGCAAGTGTGCATTTGTATGTGTGCGTGTGTGTGTGTCACCTGTAAGACCTCAGCATGCAGGTAGTCCTCATTCTCTGCGTTCTCACTGTAACTGAGCAATTCAGCCTCGAATGAGGAGTGGGCATGTGTGTGTGTGTGCTCCAAGTGTGGGTGAGAGTGTGGGGGAGAGTCCAACAGGAAATGTGTGTCCATATTTTTGGGGGTTGGACATTGAAGGGGCGGGGTTGGGGAGGAGCATGGGGAGGAGTCACAAGAAGTATCCATTGGGTCAGGAGGAGACAGAGGTGAGGTGGGCGGGGCTGAACCACTGGAGTATGCAGAGCTAGGAGATGGGGAGGGTGGGTCACTAGGAGATGGAATACTACTGGAGGAACTCAGACCTGAGAAAGAGAGAGCACAAAATGAACAGATCATTTGGATTCCGTCCCAAATCACTAACAAGTGTGTCAAGTTCTTATTAGAACCCACACTAGAACAGGTGATGTTACTGGGAACACATCTGACTTCTAATTGACTTTGGCTAATCTTATACAAAGTTAGCCAGTTAGCTAGCAGTGTGTGTGTGTGTGTGTGTGTGTGTCCCAGAGAGACTTACCTGTATCAGGACTGGTAGAAAGCGGAGAGAGGGGCAGCTGAGGTGGGGGTGAAGTGTCCAGTGTGTGTGACTGGTTGTGTGTGTGTATGATCTCCGGAGTGTGTGTCTGTAAATGTGTATGTGTGTGCAGCTCCTCGAGGCAGCGGGCAAGACGGGTGTGTCCCCGTGAGCGAGCGACAGCAAGAGGGAGACGACCAAGAGAGTCGGGAATCATCAGTGCCACACTGCTCCACCTGTATAGTAACACTGCAGCGGACTGATGACCCAGTGCACATGCCCACATCTATATAAACACACACACACACACACACACACACACACACACACACACACACACACACGGACACAATGTCATGCTGCATCTGAACACAAAGGAAACTCCAACTATCCAGTTGTGTACACATGAGCTAAAAGATGCTGTGATTGGCTAGTGCCACTCTGATTTACAGGGAGACAGGAAGGCCATCCTCAAACCCAAACAGCAGGACTGTTACACTCTTTTAGACTCCATCCAGCTGTGACATCACCAGAACCCAAACTTCCAATCTCCTGACTATATAACGAACTCTTGACTAACATTCCTATGTTACATTCCTTACATAGGAATAAAGCAGAAGAGTCATGATGTAATAAAAAAAAAACCTCTTCAAGGTGGACTGATTGAGTTACTGTACACACACACACACAATATAGACTTTTTTTGCTATGCTGCAAAGTTTGCACAAGTATGGTGCTCAACTCTGAATAGTAGCATCAGTGTTCGAAATACCCGGTTGCCCAGTTGCGCCACGCAACCACATTTTGTTCCATGCAACCTATTTACAAACCCAGTGCGCTACCTAATTTTGTGGCAAAGACGCTTGTGGTACAGGCGGCGAATCGCCCCCAGACACTGATTGACAGAGAAAATTTACGAACCCCGAGCCTTCTTACGATGTTTCAAAGTTTTCTGGAACTTTCTCGGAGTTTTGTGAACATGGCAAGTCAAAGCACTTTGTTCAAGTATTTTTCCAAGTCAGCTAGTTGAGGAGACGACAGTGAGATTGCTGCTACAAGTGAAAGTCGAGAAGAGCAAAGGCAAGGAACGTCCAGGACCAAAACAGAAGTACAGCAAGAGGAAACAGCTAGTGAGCAGACGACGGTGGGGAAGCCTTCAAAACGTGTCCTTAGATGCGTCTTTCAAGAGTCATGGTGAGCAGGACGCCCATGGCTAAGTCATGACACAGGAAAAGAGACGGAAAAGATACTTTGTGACTGGTGCATAGAATTTCACAAGTCAGGAGGCAGAAATGCGTTTGTCAGGGGTTGTAAAATGATGATAACAAGCATCACTGTACATGAGGGCTTGGCAATGCACAAAGCGGTGGCAGAAAGAAAGAAAAAAAAAAGGATCTCATCACTGCCCCGTCGGGTTTGCAACTCTCAGTTATTTTCTTCAAATTTCATTGTAAATCTTAGTAGTGCCGGGGTAATTCCAAGACACTTGTATTTCCATTGTGCTACAATGAAAATGTTGGTAGATCGCTTTGAGTGTGTGGCCACTGTTTTGATTTTTAACCCTCTGGGGTTGAGAGGTTCGCCGGTGAAGCTCGGCAGGTTTAGAATGAGGAGGTCGTGTATTTAGATAAATATCTTCATGAGTTTTTGCAGAAATCAGGGACTTAAAAGTGGGGCAACCTAAAATGTTGATGGGCAACCTAACTTCTGCCTCAGGTTGCCCACTGGGCAACCTGGTTCAAAAAAGTATTTTGAACACTGAGCATGCTAAACTAATATAACCACAACAATACTAACACCAACATATCTAATGCTGGTGGATGCTAACGGACAAAGAACTGCTAGTCAACTAAATTAAACTTACAACACTTGGATGCCCCTGACACAAAGTGATGCAAACTTGGGTGGCAAGCTCACCAACAAATCCAGACAGCAACTGACACAAGCACACTTATTACCAGTACCGATGTCCGAATGTTATCTAGCAAGTTTTCTAACAAGAAACAGCTAAACCTCTGTCGAAATGGACTGACTTGGTTTATTTTTGAAAGCTAGCGAGTCAACAACTTTGCTAACACAGCCAAACATCAAGCAAATGCAACAACACAACACATAGCAAGTCAACTAATGTAATATTACTTACTAGTTCAACAGAAAGAAGCCCAGTTTGGCATCTGTCTTGCAGCCTTTTATCATACTTAGGTCTCGGCAACGAGCAAAAGCCAGTCCAAGATTTACTGTTGACTCAGTCACTCTCTCTTTTTCTCTTTCTGGTTTTGTCCAACAGCATCTTCTTTGGTCTTTCGCCTCTGCCATGATGTCCGTATTTAGAATACCCATCTAACTTTCAGAAGCCCCATAGTTGTTGATGCGTGCCATAAATGAATGATGATGATGATGATGATGAATGAACCTTTATTGTCACTAGTCATAAGTACCAGCGAAATTAGCCGTAAACCCTTCTGTACATATACTAGTGCATCTCAAAAAATTAGAATATTGTGAAAAAGTTCAATATTTTCCATCAGTTATTTAAGAAAGTGAAAATGTTATATATTATAGACTCATTACACACAAACTAAAATGTTTCAAGCATTTTTCTATTTTAATTTTAATCAATATGGCATACAGTACAAAAACAAAAAAACCCCATCTCAAAATATTAGAATATTTCATTTCGAGTTTGAGTAAAACAGTATGAACACAGTGTATCTCTCGGTCTAGTTCAGTACACACAACCACAATCATGGGGAAGACTGCTGACTTGACTGTTGTCCAGAAAATGATCACTGATGCCCTCCACAAGGAGGGTAAGCCACAAAAGGTCATTGCTGAAAAGGGTGGCTGGAAAAGGTGCACAAGCAACAGGGATGGCCGCAGTCTTAAGAGGATTGTCAAGAAAAGTTGATTCAAGAACTTGGGAGAGCTTCACAAGGAGTGGACTGAGGCTGGTGTCAGTGTATCAAGACCCATCACGAACAGACATCTTCAAGAAAGGGGATACAACTTTCGCATTCCTAATATCAAGCTACTCCTGAGCCAGAGACAATGTCAGAAGTGTCTTATCTGGGCTAAGGAGAGAAAGAAATGGACTGTTGCTCAGTGGTCCAAAGTCCTCTTTTCAGACGAAAGTACATTTTGCATTTAATTTGTAAATCACGGTTCTAGAGTCTGGAGGAAGAGTGGAGAGGCACAGAATCCAAGGTGTTTGAAGCCCAGTGTGAAGTTTCCACAGTCTGTGATGATTTGGGGTGCCATGTCATCTGCTGGTGTTGGTCCACTGTATTTTATCAAGTCCAAAGTCAACACAGCCATCTACCAGGATATTTTAGAGCACTTCATGCTTCCATCTGCTGACGAGCTTTTTGGAGATGCTGATTTCCTTTTCCAGCAGGACTTGGCACCTACCCACAGTGCCAAAACTACTACCAAATGGTTTGCTGACCATGATATTACTGTGTTTGATTGGCCAGCCAACTTGCCTGACCTGAACCCCATAGAGAATCTATGGGGTATTGTCAAGAGGAAGATGAGAAACACCCGACCCAAAAATACAGATACGCTGAAGGCCACTATCAAAGCAACCTGGGCTTCAATAACACATCAGCAGTGCCACAGACTGATCACCTCCATGCCACACTGCATTGATACAGTAATTCATGGTAAAGGAGCCCCAACCAAGTATTGAGTGTATAAATGAATATACTTCTCAGAAGTTGGACATTTCTGTATTGTAAATCCTTTTTTTGATTGATCTTAGGGAATATTCTAATCATTTGAGATACTGGATTTCTGATTTTCATGAGCTATAAGCCATAATCAAAATGAAAACAAAAAAGGCTTTAAATATTTCACTTTACATGTAATGAATATAGAATATATGAAAGTTTACCTTTTTGAATTAAATTATGAAAAAAAGGAACTTTTTCATGGTATTCTAATTTTTTGAGATGCACTAGTATACAGTACATACATACAACTGGCACGGGGAGTAGACAGGACAGGAAGAATAAAGCATTATGCAGTTCTTGTGAGAGGTCTCTGGACGCAGCACCAGAGTTACATAGTGCTATAACTGGGCAAACTGGGTACGGACACTGAATCAGTGGCGGTTCCATCTTGTATGCTACCCTGGGCGAACCCCCCCCTTCAGTGCTCATAGGTTATTGGGTGCTCCAAAATATTTCAGAAGTGCCCCTGAATTTGCATTCAAATACAGTAACCTGTATGACCTGGACACCCTAAATACACTTGTTGCACAATTAAATATACATGTCATTATGCAAATGAACCATACAACCTCCTTGGTTAATTCTAGGTATAAGACAACAAAAGACTCAATACATCACAAATGACAACTTTAATACTTACTTCTTCTTAGTTAGCTTACAGCAGTGGAAATTCCACTTACTGAGTTCAGGTCCAGAAAACCTTTATGATGTCACCTCAATGAAATTAATAATCAATAATGTGCAAGTTTGGTTGTAATCGTTTTGCTGCAGGCCACACACGTTATCACGATGAAACTGAAATTTTCCGATGTTATGCAAGCATGTTGGACAGAAAATGGAATGTCGTCACCCTAGGTGTAATAGCTTAGCAAGCAACATAGGCTAACATATACAAGTGTTAAACTAACTAGCTTACTTTATTACATGCATACAATTTGAAAATCATAAAAAGAGGAAAGAGCTACACAGCTTTCTCTTTTGCACATTTCTCCTCTGATTTTACTAATTGCATTAGTCCTGTACAAAGTCAGAGATAATGGATTCCCCCACTCGCCCTACCTCAGGCTTCCGGTGGGGAGAGCTGAGGTCAACCCCCCCCAATCTCGTACTTGAGTGGGAGACCAGGAAATAACCTGCCTATTATTACAAACTAGAATCAAGGCACCACTCCAACAGGTTAATTGACCCACATGGTGACATGATATCACTGATGCGATGTGCAAATGAGTGACAGAAAACTGATCGCACAAATGCCATATTTCGGATTTTTTTTTTTGGGTGCAGGTGCCCCATGCCGCCCAACTGACATTCCACCCTATATGGCTGCCCATGTCACCCATACCCAAATCTGCCACTGCTCCGAATGGAAGACAAGCCATTTTCCCTATTACAAGTCAATGTACCATTAAAATGATTTTGAAGCTGATATTTTAAGGCAAAAATTCCTACATACATTCCTGCTGTTTTAATAGGACAAACAAAACCCAGTTTCTCATGTTACTGAGAAACCACAAAGTGTAAACTCTTCTGCCTGAAGATATTGGAAAACTTAAAGTTACAGCTTTATCTCTTACTGTTACAAAGTGCTGATACTGGAGAGTCCTTCGATAAATGCTACATAAACATCTCTTTCCAGAAGACATCACCATATCAACAATTTTTAAAATCTGTTTACACGGAGCGCCTGAACAAAGTATGGTCAGATGTACAATTATAGAAAATTAATTAACATATTCTGACTGATCACAATCTGGAATTTAACAACAATGTAGGATACACATAAATGAAAACATGTTACTGACCAGTGGCGTGCAGGAGAAGTGATCAACATTTAGTGGATCTACTTCCTGTTCCAGATCCAGACTATTAGCACTCAGCGTCCTGAAAGAGAGACAGAACCTTGCTTAATAAAATACAGAATAGAGTCTAACCTTCAATATTCAACAATTATTGTGTGTGTGTGTTACCTCCAGCGGATGAGTGTGTGTATGAGTTGTGTGTATCCTTGGGCAGCTGCGAGATGCAGTAACGTCATCCCTCTGTGTCTGACACAGTGTGCGAGTCTCTCACCACCACCCCACCGTCCTCCACTCATCATTCGCTCACACACACTCACGATCCGGCGCTCAAACCACAGTCCAGACTGACAGAGAGAAAGACAGAGTGAGACTGAGAGAGACAGAGAGAATGCACATATTCCAAGTTGAGGGTTAACAGGAACAAGTGCAGTTTAATGGATGTGGCAACTCTGAAAGTCTGATGGGCTGTGTTCCAAGTTGTGCTTTGAGTTTGAGATAATCAGTTTACTGAATATTACGAAGCATCTCATAATGATGACCTGACAATGTTTATCTGAGGGAGCTTTTCCTTGCCACCATTGCCTCAGGCTTTCTCATCAGAGATCAATTTATTAGGTATAAAATTAGTTCATATGTTTAAAGTCTTAATTTTTCTGTAAAGCTGCTTTGCGACAATATCTGTTGTTAAAAGTGCTATACAAATAAACTGACTTGACAATGTTCTACATCAAGTTTTATTTAAGGGTGCGCTCTTCACTTTCCCCTCCTCACATTCTCTGCTTTCACTTTTCCATCAGGGACTACAGCAACTTTCCACTGAGGGCCACCTGATAGGAAACATTACATTCATGACACACACACACACACACACACACACACACACACACACACACCCCTTTCCCTCCCTCAGATTTTTCCCCCTCCTCTCTATCCCAAATCTCTGGCGCCAGAAAGACAGCTTAAAATAAAAATTAAAAAAGAGCATGACAAAGAGGTGATATTGAGCACTGAATGTGGAGGGACAGAATGCAAGAGAGACAGAAAGCATAGAGAAAGAAAGATCAAGTGAAAGAGACAGAAATAAAGAGAGCTAGCAACTATGAGAGTTTGTCCTGACTACCCACCACAACTCGATTACCCACCAGAAGTCAATTTCCCATGACAACTTGAATACTTTCCAGAACACGGCTCCCCACCAGAACTCAACTATCCAGCAGAACTCAACTACCTATCAGAACACAACTATCCACCAGAAGTTGACAACTAGTGGCAACTCGATTACCCACCAGAACACGACTACCAATGGCAACTCAAATACCAAAACAAAACTCGACTACCCACCAGCCCTCAACTACCCACAGTATCTCAACAACCAAACAGAACCAGAATACCCACTGCAAATCAACTACTCACCAGAACTCAACTAGCCATTGCAACTAAACTACCCACGACAGCTCGACGACCCCCCTGAATTCGACTACACACCGGAACTCGACTTACCATGGCAACTCAACCACCCACTACAATACGACTCTCTACCAGAACTCAACTTCCCACTAGAATATGACTCTCTACCAGAACACAACTACCCACCAGAAGTCGATTTCCCATGGCAATTTGAATGCCTTCCAGAACACGGCTCCCCACCAGAACTCAACTATTCAGCAGAACTCTACTACCTATCAGAACACAACTATCCACCAGAATCTGACAACCAGCGGCAACTCACTTACCCACCAGAACACAACTACCAAAACAAAACTCGACTACCCACTAGCCCTCAACTACCCACAGTAACTCAACGACCAAACAGAACCCGAATACCCACTGCAAATCAACTACTCACCAGAACTCAACTAGCCATTGCAACTAAACTACCCGTGGCAGCTCGAATACCCCCCTGAATTCAACTACACACCAGAACTTGACTTCCCATGGCAACTCAACTACCCACTAGAATACGACTCTCTACCAGAGCACAACTACCCAATCAGAAGTCGACCACTCATGGTAACTTGACTACCCACTGGCCCTCTAATGCCCCAACAGAACTTGACAACCCACTGCAATTCAACAACCCCCTAGAACTCAAGGACTACTACCCACAAGAGGTGTTTTCTCTCAAGGTTTCTTCCTCATGTCATCTCAGGGAGTTTTACATCATGATGCTTGCCAGCGGCTTGCTCATTAGGGATTGCTGTAAAGTGGCTTTGGGACAATGCATAGTGTTAATAGTGCTAAATAAATAAAACTGAACTTAACTGAAGAACTCAACAACCAAACAAAAGCTGGGAACCCAAAAGACCTCAACTATGCACTGGAACTCAATCATTCACCAGAACTAGTACTCACTAGAATTCAAATACACACCAGAACCTGAGCACCCATCAGAACTCAAGTTCTGGAATTCCAGTACTTGAATAAACAAGTACCGGAAGCAGTCAGATTGAAACGCAGTAGTGTTAGTGTACCTGGTTTTCAGGAGTTAGACGCAGTGAGGACTGAGGTGTGCTCTGTTGCCTTGCCAACCACTGCTGCTGTTGTTGCTGGTGGTGGTGGTGGTGTTGTTGATTGTGGTTAGCCATCTCGGCCATCCTCCTCTCCATCTGCTCTAGTCTCTCCAGGATGGACATGCGGAACTGATTGTCTATGCATAACCAACATAACATGTTTGAGTCTGTGTGTGCGTGTGAGAAAGAGTTGCATAGTCTGATTTACTGTCTTGGCAAGAGGAGGTGTCAACAGGTGACAAAACTTTATTGCAGCTTAAATAACTACGTGCGCACACACATACACAGGTCCATAAATCGGATACCTTTAAAAAGAAGAATTACACATAGAAATGTATGTGTGTGTTTATATAGTACTGGGGACCAGATATCCCCACAAGGATAGTAAAATCTGACAAATTTCGACCTTGTGGGGACATTTGGATGGTCCCCATAAGGAAATTGCTGCTGTTTTTTTTTTTAAACAAAAATAAAAGAGCCAAAATGTTTCCTTTTCATTACTGAGGGTAAGGTTAGGGTGAAGTGCAGGCACAGCATTAATTAACTGCAGTAATTATTATGTCAATGGAAGGTCCTCACAGGAATAGTGAAAAAAACATGTGCGCGCGTGATGGTTCTCTAATCCCTCAATGGAAAGTATTCACTATGATCTTGCCTCAGTCATTCTATACACACTAGCAGTGTGTGTGTGTGTGTGTGTGTGTGTGTGTGTGTGTGTGTGTGGTGTGTCTGGAGCATTAAGAGATACCCAATGCAATATGAGACTACTAGAGATCCAGGAACATTACCACACACACACACACACCCTACCTATAGCATCTTCAGTGCTTTCTTCCATCTTTGTGTCTTCAGGGTATAATACACAAAGTTACAGCATCCCACCTGTGTCCCTTTATCTGCCTGTCTCTCTCGTTAGTCTGATCAGTGTATGAATGTGTGAGTCATTCACTGGTGTAAAGCAACACACACACACAGACTGATGTTAAACCAGGAGGATGAAGGGAGGACAGGAGAAACATTTCTCTCACACACACACACACAGAGCTAATATGGAAGCATACCCACAAACATACAGCCAAGTTAATTCCAGAATGCTTATTAACTCACACACACACACACACACACACACACACACACACACACACACACACACGTATACACACAAAGTTAGAAAGTGAATAACAAAAGCATGGGAGTGAGTGTGAGAGACAGAGGCAGACAGAGAGAGAGGGAGGTCTGTTTTGCCTAAGGATAAAAGAAAGAGACCGTATTCCACAAGGAGGAGAAAGGAACGCTCCACACACGTCCGCTTGCCGGCATGGAAAGTCCCGAATGAAGCTACCAAGGGGGCACGGAGTCTGTGTGTGTGTGTGTGTGTGTGTGTGTGTGTGTGTGTGTGTGTGTTCACATTCCTGTACCCAGACGCAGCCTGCCAGAGATGAAAGACTGACAGAGAGAGACGGAGGGAAAGATGGAGAATGAGAGACCTCATGGGTTTAAATAGGTTGAGCCATGCTACAAAAATAGACTCTGGCCTGCACCCTGTACTCTAAATTTACACACACACACTTACCATGCTAGCCAGCTAACATGCTAACAGAATAGCCTGTTGTCAGATGAAAAGTTTAAGAGGTCAAAGTTTAACAAGCTACCATTATGCTAATGAAATGTGCTAACTGGCTAAACTCTCCAGTGAAAACGGTAAGAGTCAAAAGAATAACAGGCTAATAATATGGAAAGGGATAAACTACCAGGCTAACATGCTAATGGGTGAAGAGGGAGGCGCGTGTGTGTGTGTCACAGTGTATCTGGGTGTTGACAGTGGAAAATAGTTCTATCACATCAGACTCTGTGTGTGTTGGGAAATATAATCCCCACACCATGTCTCTATTCTATCAGGAATTATACATGTTAAAGGTATAATAATAAATTCTTTAATGCTAAAAAAAAATGTCCTCAATAACGCAAGGATATGAACACCATGAATACCCACAAACATACTCTTGTAATCCCTGAAATCCTAACGTTACTAACATTAGCTAAATTAGCTAGCTGGGTTCTGTGGCTAAAAGTGGACAGGTAAAACATCAGCATCATGAATAATTTGCATATTGAACTGTAATTAGTCCAAAGCTGTGCTGTTTACTTAAACGACATCACAAACTGACCTCACATTATTTTGCAATTGTTACTGTATATTGCGCATCAACCTGTAATTCAGTATTTAACAATAAGAGGTTTGAATAAACTTATCTATATCACACGTCGGCCTGTACCTAAATCAGTGTTCTATAGAAGCACTGTGAAAGTTTGTTTAAAATGAAAAAAAAAAAAAAAAAGTGATAGAAATCTGACCCAAAAATATGAGCGTATAAAATAAGAATAAGCTGTAAAGTCTTTAAAGCGTTAAATTTAAAATGCAATTCATTGTTCATGGCACACTTGTGTACGTGTGTGTGTCTTTACCATCCAGAGAGAGCCAGTCTAGCTGTGAGCTCGGTAATGACGCTGCATTTCTAGCCCGATACTCAAACAACACTGAAGATGACACGGCATTCAAGTCCTTCATCACACGCAGAGCCACCAGACCTGCTTCATGAGCTACACACAGACAAACACACAATCACCTGAAACCACGGCACACTAAGGGCCTCTGCATGCTCTTGCGACAAGGCTTTCGCAGATAGCTTTTCGCAGACAGTTGTAATTTATCGCTGAGCGGGGAGTAATAGGCGTGCGCGATGTTATTCACCGCCACAACGCAAGGGGGCGCGAAGTCGCGAAATCGCTAGGAGTAGTTGGTGGGTGTGGTTAGTGGAGTGTTTATCCTCCGGTTACTTATAATGACTAGAACTGGAGTCGTATAGATGTACGTACTTCCTCACTTCCTCGATCAACCGCTCTTCGTGCTGCTCCATCTTCACTCGTGTTTTTAAAAATGGCGGTAGTGAAAACAAACCAAACCGGGAAAGTAGGGAAGCGGAAGTGCGTGTACAGCGGATGTAGAGTGGACCAATCAGAGCCCTCTTGTCTGCGAGGCTTCTGCGGTGGTCACAATTTTTGGGAGGTATGCGCAGAGCGTCTGCGAAGGGGGGGGGCTACGCAGATGCCATCTGCGACGCCATCTGCGAGGACTGCATTGTCAGCATAAATTGGCCTTAACACTCATCATATCCATATTAACCATCATATCCATATGGGTCTCCTCCTATAGGTCTGATTCCACTCATACAGACCTCGAGAGGCAGGGCTATCACCTCTGCGTGTGCGTGCATGCGTGTACCTGGGCAGTAACAGCGCAGTACTCCAGGCTGGATGAGAGAAGCAGGCACAGTACTCTGGTCAAACATACACGAGTACCTGCAGCTCACCTCTGACCAGGGACCTGTGATCAACACCTTCACCCCACCCTGAGAGTCAGATAGAGAGAGAGACAAATAGCAAGAGGCAGACAGACAGATAGACAGACAGACAGAAACAGACAAAGAGAGGCAAAAACACAGAGAGGGAGAGAGAGGGAGCAACAAAGATATTAGTTATCACTGGCTGTATATGTGGTGAATTTCATTAAAAGTGTTATAACTAATTTAAAACACTGTGCATGAGGTGCAATCAAAAAGTTCCAGGACTGTTCCTGTTGCAAACAAACGGAGAATGGCAAGGTCATGCGTGCGCAGGAGGAACAAGCAGTAACTCTTTTGAGTCAGTATGCCATTGATGTCACACTGTCAACATCGAGACCCGTGTTACACACATTTTTGTTTTAACATGCATATGCACATTCTATTATAGACCAGAAAGTAGACATCAAATTCTGTATCAAACTCAGGTAATCAACAACAGAGACCATGGAAATGCTTCAGCAAGCCTCCAGCAATGAAGCAATGAGCCAGGTAAGGTGTTTTGAGTGGCATGAAGAGGGGTAGATCATCCTCCTCCATTTATGTCCTGCCCCTCTTGAAGCATGAATGCCACTCAAAACACCTCTCCCAGCTCACTGCTTCATTGCCATAAGTTTACTGAAGCATTTCAAGGGTCTCCATTGCTAATCGCAAATATGCATGACATGTGCATGTTGTCACAAAAAATGCATACAACACCGGTCCCGACGTTGACAGTGCAATGCTGCGTGGCATACTGACTCATGAGAGTTACTGCTTGCTCTTACTGGACATGCATGACCTTGCTACACTCTGTGGGTTTGAAACAGGAACAGTCCCAGAACTTTCTGATCGTACCTCATGTGTGCATCTGCAAGTTGATATATATGGTGTGCGTGTGTGTAAGGGAGAGAATGTGTATGTAGGCAGGTGTGTGTATGTCACACACACACACACACACACACACACAGCCTTGCAAAAGTATTCATCCCCCTTGGTGTTTGTCCTGTTTTGTTGCATTACAAGCTGGAATTAAAATGGATTTTTTGGGGGATTAGCACCATTTGATTTACACAACATGCCTACCACTTTAAAGGTGCACATTTTTTTTTTTGTGACACAAACAATAATTAAGATGAAAAAACAGAAATCTGGAGTGTGCACAAGTATCCCCCCCCAAAAAAGTCAATACTTTGTAGAGCCACTTTTTGCTACAATTATAGCTGCAAGTCTCTTGGGGTGTGTCTCTATTAGCTCAGCACATCTAGCCACTGGGATTTTTGCCCATTCCTCAAGGCAAAACTGCTCCAACTCCTTCAAGTTAGATGGGTTGCGTTGGTGTACAGCAATCTTCAAGTTATGCCACAGATTCTCAATTGAATTGAGGTCTGGGCTTTGACTAGGCCATTCCAAGACATTTAAATGTTTCCCTTTAAACCACTCCAATGTAGCTTTAGCAGTATGTTTAGGGTCATTGTCCTGCTGGACCGTGAACTTTCATCCCAGTCTCAAACCTCTGGCTGACTCAAGTTTTCCTCCAGAATTGCCTTGTATTTAGTGCCATCCAGGTTTCCTGTCCCTGCAGATGAAAAACATCCCCACAGCATGATGCTGCCACCACCATGCTTCATAGTAGGGATGGTGTTCTCAAGGTGTTGGGTTTGCGCCACACATGGCATTTCTCATGATGGCCAAAAAGTTCAATTTCTGTCTCATTTGACCAGAGAATCTTCCATGTTTTTGGGGAGTCTACAACATGCTGTTGGGCAAACTCCAAATGTGTTTTCTTATTGTTTTCTTTTTTCTGGCCACTCTTCCATAAAGCCCCACTCTGTGGAGTGTATGGCTTAAAGTGGTCCTATGGACAGAGACTCCCATCTCCACTGTGGATCTTTGCAGCTCTCTCAGCATTATCGTTGGTATCTTTGTTGCATCTCTGATTAATGCCCTCCTTGCCCAGTCTGAGAGTTTTGGTGGGCGGCCTTCTCTTGTCAGGTTTGTAGTGGTGCCATATTCCTTCCATTTTGCTATAATGGATTTAATGGTGCTCCCTGGGATATTCAAAGTTTGGGATAATTTTTATGACCCAACCCTGATCTATACTTCTCTACAAGTTTGTCTCTGACCTGTTTGGAGTACTCCTTGGTTTTCATGTTGCTTGCTTAGTGGTGTAGCAGAGTCAGGGTCCTTCCAGAACAGGTTGATTTATACAGACATCATGTGACAGCTCGGTAGTGACCGAAAGAATGAGATCACGGATACAAGCGGTAGAAATGAGTTTTCTCCGCAGGGTGGCTGGGCTCTCCCTTAAAGACAGGGTGAGAAGCTTGGTCATTCGGGAGAGACTCGGAATAGAACCGCTGCTCCTCCACATCGAAAGGAGTCAGTTGAGGTGGTTTGGGCACCTTGTTAGGATGCTCCCTGGACGCCTCCCAAGGGAGGTTTTTTCTGGGCATGCCCCACTGAGAGGAGACCCCAGGGCAGACCCAGGACATGCTGGAGAGATTACATCTCTCGGCTGGCCTGGGAACGCCTCGGTATTCCCCCGGAAGAGCTGGTGGAGGTGGCCAGGGAGAGGGAAGTCTGGGCTGCTCTGCTTAGGCTGCTACCCCTGTGACCCAGATAAGCGGCAGAAGATGGATGGATCATGTGACACTTTGATTGCACACAGGTGGATCTTAAATCAACTAATTATATGACTTATGAATTGAATTGGTTGGACCAGCTCTTATTTAGGGGTTTCATACAAAAGGGGGCGGCGGCACGGTGGTGTAGTGGTTAGCGCTGTCGCCTCACAGCAAGAAGGTCCTGGGTTCGAGCCCCGGGGCCGGCGAGAGCCTTTCTGTGTGGAGTTTGCATGTTCTCCCCGTGTCCGCGTGGGTTTCCTCCGGGTGCTCCGGTTTCCCCCACAGTCCAAAGACATGCAGGTTAGGTTAACTGGTGACTCTAAATTGACCGTAGGTGTGAATGTGAGTGTGAATGGTTGTCTGTGTCTATGTGTCAGCCCTGTGATGACCTGGTGACTTGTCCAGGGTGTACCCCGCCTTTCGCCCGTAGTCAGCTGGGATAGGCTCCAGCTTGCCTGCGACCCTGTAGAAGGATAAAGCGGCTAGAGATAATGAGATGAGATACAAAAGGGGGTGAATACTTATGCACACTCCAGATTTCTGTTTTTTCATCTTAATTATTCTTTGTGTCACAAAAAAAAAACGTGCACCTTTAAAAGTGGTAGGCATGTTGTGTAAATCAAATGGTGCTAAGCCCCCAAAAATCAATTTTAATTCCAGCTTGTAATGCAATAAAATAGGACAAACAGCAAGGGGGATGAATACTTTTGCAAGGCACTGTATATGCATGTGAGTATGTGTGAGAATACGTATCTAATGGTTAGCTAAGGCTCGTCCACGGGAGCACCACTCTTCTTCGCTTCATGTGTCAAACAGGTTTGCGCTCTTCAGTGAAGCACTCTCTGAGAAACCTAAAAGTGCTTTGGTTAAAGGAGGCTCTATCTTAAGATGTGAAATTAGCTAGGCCTTTTGGGGCACCAGCAGCTTTAGTTAGGTGTATACCAGGAGCGAGGGTGGCAGACATGGCAGGTAATCTTAGGGGCTTCAACAAGCATAGGTTTTCAAAGTTAGTTATTCATGTATGGAGCTAACAATATACACCTTTGTCAGTCAGAGGTTACAAACTTTGTAGAGGTGTTTAAATTAGTGAAGGCAATGTCTGATGCTGTAGTATGCTCCCACCCCATCCCAATGTAGTATGGCAATGGAGCTTACAGCAGCGGTTCTCAACCTTTTCTACTTTAAGACCTACCTGTTCATACTTGTAATGAGTCGAGGCCCATTAAAACAGATCCCCAATTATTTTGGCTCATATATTCGATTAGAATCTAATAATCTATTGTAAAGTGTGTTAATGGAATCACTCACCGCTACAGATGGGAGCCCAGGAATTAAATAAATGTAATAAAAACCAAACTGTTTTTAATTGTAGGTATTTATTTAAAACGGGATATAGAAACCACTCAATGGGATAGATCCTTACACATTATCAAAGAAGGACTTTTCCTACGAGTTGGAAAATTATCCATCCATTGAGTTCCCCGACATCGCAAACAACCTGGTGCTTCAGACATTGTTCTACATGGACAAACAGATGAAAACCTGGAAGAGCATGGAGGTGTATGACTTTTTATATGTGGCTGGGTTAAAGACCTGGGGATCAAAATACAACAAGATAAATCCTGTATCATTTATGCGTGGGTAAGTAGTGATTTTTGGGCTTTTTGTACGTGCCTTTGCAATGGCTGCTAGAACGCTACAAGTTTTATTATTGGGTGTAAACAAACCACAGCTGCTCGATTCTCAATCCTTCCTGCTCTTTTCTTCCAGGTAAATCAATCATAAAGATCCACAGAAACCTCTTTAAAGACCTGGGTATTACGCATATCATATACGCGTTAGTTTACAATATGGCGAACACAATCAAGCAGCAAACAAAAACACATCTGAGGACTTAAGCATCTCCTGAACTTCAAAACATCACGGAATAACAGAAAATGGCGAGAAAAGTCATCTGTGAATCCAAATGAAATAAAATCAGAGGAATTTACAAACATTTCTCAAAGTGATCACTGCAAACTTGAGCGTTCTTCGACTCCGCTTCCTTCATCACAGCAAAAGGTTCAAGAGTCACCTTTCTAATCTTTTGCCCTTTCAACCTTTTTTTATCACGTCGCAGGAAACCTAGAAGAAACTTTTAACAGTTTCACGGTTTGTTTGATTCCAGCAGCCCAAAGCAACGCAAGTGTAGGGCATTTTAACAATTAGCAAGGCATTCCAGCGATTGTAACACTTTATGAACAGTGAGCTTAGCTGACCACCACATGTCTTGCATATCTAATGAGGGGGATGTGATGGTGGATTCAACCCAGCAATTGTACCCTACTAAATATTAGCTTCGACTTGGAAAAAAATTTGCAGCCCACTAGATGGCGCTTCGCAGCCCGTGAATGGGCCGCAGCCTAGTAGGTGAGAAACACTGGCTTACAGCAAGTTATGGTCACTGTACTGCTGGTTGTCCAAGTGGTGCTCAGAAAACAGCATGGACTTTACAGATAATTGAAGTAGTTTTGAGAGCACAGCTGGCCTGTCAGGGCAGGACAGTTTACATCCCATTCAGAAAGGTGCTGCGCTCATTTCTTGCAGCATAGCCCATAATCTCAGAACAGAGAACAGCCCTAGTTAATCTGTGACAATCCAGAGCCAAGGCCAGGGAGCAGACAAACAGGTTAAACCAACTGTCTGTTAGCAGCCTTGAGTCATTACTAAGGTTACACTATGTTGAGACCGTGTCTGTTCCCTGTGCTAGACAAAAATTTAGAAATACTCAGAGTTTTAGTAAACTAATCAACATAAAATTAGATCATATTGAATGTACAGCCAGGACCTTCGACATAAACCTAGGACTGTTAAATATTAGATCTTTTACATCTAAAGCGATTATTGTTAATTAAATTATTACTGATCAGGAGTTTAAATATACTGTTTAACGGAAACGTGGATTAAACTAAATGAGTATGTAGCATTAAATGAAGCTAATCCTCCTGTATACAGTTATATACATCAGCCTCATCTAACTGGCAAAGGAAAAGACTTTGCAGTTATTTATAATGATAATCCAGGCATCACAAAAAAACCTGGACATGAATTCAATGCATTTGAAGCTACAAACACATGGGTGCAAGTATAAAATTTTCAAAAACCTGAAAAGTCTGACAAGGTCAGACGTGCATGGCACAGCCATGCAGGAGGGGTTACAAAGGGAGGTGAGCCCCCCTTAGGGCTCGAAAAAAAAATTAAATTACAAGTTAAAATGGTTCTCTCTCATGCAATCTCATGCAAACATTTATAATATTAATAGTTATATGATTTGCATATTCACATCAAATGTTTAATACATTTCATCAATTCATCTGAAATATTTCAAGTACAAGGCTTGATATTTCAAAACATCTAGCAACTACTAATTTAAATGTTGAAACAACCATTTTTAATATGCTTTTGCTGTGATACCTTTTTTACAATATATACACTGGAATAGCTGTGTTGATTTGGTCTAACAACGTGCTACGTGCGTGAAACATGATATCACACGTATAACACCGTGAAACAACGGGCTAGTCAGGGCCGCTCATCCTGTAATGACAATACTCTGACTTTAAAAATATTAGCCTATATCCATCTTTTTTTAGTACACCACAAACTCATGAAACAATGTTTCCTAACAAAACACAGAACACACTCTCAGACTAGAATAGTTTGACTTGGATTGTAATGACAGTCCTGAATATTCCTTGCAGATCAATCATTGAGCACTCTCAGAGTACCTAGAAATGCTGCTCAATATCACCATTATGATACAGCATCATAAGTTGTTTAGTGCTGGTCTCCGTGAGACTGAATCTTCTGTCATTTAGAAGACGTTTATACATGGAAAAGGAGTGCTCAACGTCCACACTCGCCACTGGCAACCATATGGCGTCCTTGGCCACCAGAGCATTCGTTTCTTTTAAGCGGTCGCCATTCTGGTTGCGACGCGGGGAGCGAATCTGTAAACAAGCAGCTCATTGGCTGGCTAGGTGTGCCACAAGCCAATCACAATCACCAACAAAGCTGCCTTGACCGGAAAGGCATGTCTGGTTGGGCATTAGCGGCAGTTACGCAGAAGCCTTCTGTGGCAGTTACATTTTGACACGCGAGCAATGTTTCACTATAAAAATTCCGTAATTTCCGTCCGTTTTCCGCGATCGTGGAAAATCATTGCCCCTATGAGAGTGAGACAGTGAGAGGGCCACCCCCCCCCAAAAAAACTTACCGGATTTACACGATTTGGAAAAATTACTTTTTCAGAACCGAAAAAAACGAAGCTTTCGGCACATGCCGGAAAACTTACACCCATGCAAACAAAGCAACTGCAGGCACAAAAAAATAAGTCTACTCAGTCGAATCTGCCAATTACTATATACAAATACCTGAGGCTATATTCTTAATTTGTGGATTTCGTATTGAACCTGGTTGGTTCTTTAGACAAAGCCTTAGTTTTTGGAGGCTATAATATTCACTTTGATAACCCAGAAGACCCTCTGAAAAAGCGTTCCATGTCCATTCTAGATTCAGTACGAGTTAATCAAAATGTCATAGGACCCACTCATAACGATGGTCACACTTGATCTAATACTATCCATCCATCTTTTACTGTTTATCTGGATCCGGGTCGCGGGGGTAGCAGCCTAAGCAGAGCAGCCCAGATTTTCCTCTCCCTGGCCACCTCCACCAGCTCTTCCAGGGGAATACTGAGGCGTTCCCAGGCCTGCCGAGAGATGTAATCTCTCCAGCATGTCTTGGGTCTGCCCCAGGGTCTCCTCCTGGTGGGGCATGACCAGAAAACCTCCCTTGGGAGGCGTCCAGGGAGCATCCTAACAAGGTGCCCAAACCACCTCAACTGACTCCTTTTGATGTGGAGGAGCAGCGGTTCTATTCTGAGTCTCTCCCGAATGACCAAGCTTCTCACCCTGTCTCTAAGGGACAGCCCAGCCACCCTGCGGAGAAAACTCATTTCTACCGTTTGTATCCGCGATCTCATTCTTTCAGTCACTACCCATAGCTCGTGACCATACTGTAGGTGAGAATGGGAACGTAGATGGACCAGTAAACTGAGAGCTTTGCCTTTTGGCTCAGCTCTCTCTTTACTACAACAGACCGGTTTAGCGTCTGCATCACTGCAGATGCTGCCCCGATCCATCTGTCCAACTCCCACTCCCCCTTACCCTCACTCGTGAACAAAACCCCGAGATACTTAAACTCCTTCACTTTAGGTAGCAACTCCCCACCGACCCGGAGTAGGCACTCCACCCATTTCCGGCTGAGCGCCATGGCCACGGACTTGGAGGTGCTGATCCTTATCCCAGCCGCTTCGCACTTGGCTGCAAACCTTCCCAGCGCATGCTGTAAGTCACAGAGTGATGAAGCCAACAGGACCACATCATCCACAAAAAGCAGAGATGTGATTCTGCTGCCACCAAACCGGACACCCTCCGCCCCTTGGCTGAGCCGAGAAATTCTGTCCATAAAAGTTATGAACAGAACCGGTGACAAAGGACAGCCCTGGCGGAGTCCCACATACACTGGGAACAAGTCCGACTTACTGCCGGCAATGCGAACCAAACTCCTGCTCCGGTCATACAGGGTCTGAATGGCCCGCAGTAGTGGGCCCTGAACCCCATACTCCCGAAGCACCCCCCACAGGGCACCACGAGGGACATGGTCATAAGTCTTCTCCAGGTCCACAAAACACATGTAGACCAGTTGGGCAAACTCCCATGCACCCTCCAGTACCCTTGAAAGAGTAAAGAGCTGGTCCAGTGTTCCATGACCAGGACGAAAACCGTATTGTTCCTCCTGAATCCGAGGTTTGACTATTGACCGGACTCTCCTCTCCAGCACCTCAGTATAGGCTTTCCCAGGGAGGCTGAGAAGTGTGATCCCCCTATAGTTGGAACATACTCTCCAGTCCCCCTTTTTAAAAAGGGGGACCACCACCCCAGTCTGCCAATACAGAGGCACTGTCCCTAACCTCCATGCAAATGTTGAAGAGGCATGTCAACCAAGACAGCCCAACAACATCCAGTGCCTTCAGGAACTCAGGATGAATCTCATCCACCCCTGGTGCCCAGCCACTGAGGAGCTTTTTAACCACCTCGGCAACTTCAGCCCCTGTGATGGGCAAGTCCTCCCAAGCACCCTCAGACTCTGCATCCTCCTCGAACAATATGAAGGTGGGACTGAGGAGATCCTCAAAGTATTCCTTCCATTGTTGGACAATGTCCCCAGTTGAGGTCGAGGTCAACAGCACTCCATCCTCACTGTAAACAGTAGGGACAGAGCACTGCTTCCCCTTCCTGAGCCGCTGGACGGTTTGCCAGAATCTCTTCGAGGCCGACCAAAAATCACTTTCCATGGCCTCACCGAAATCTTCCTACACCCAAGTTTTTGCTTCAGTGACCGCCAGAGCCACGTTCCACTTGGCCCATCGGTATCTGTCAGCTGCCTTTGGAGACCCACAGGCTAACCAAGCCCGGTAGGACTCCTTCTTCAGCTTGACGGCTCCCCTCACCGCAGGTGTCCACCACCGGGTTCGGGGATTACCGCCATGACAAGCACCAACAACCTTGCAGTCACAGCACTGCGCGGCCACCTCAGCAATAGAGGTGTGGAACATGGTTCACTTGGACTCAATGTCCCCATCCTCCCCCGGTATGCAGTTGGAGCTCTGCCGGATGTGGCAGTTGAAGATCCAACGGACGAGAGCCTCCCCCAGATGTCCCCAGCATACCCTCACTTCATGTTTGGGCCTACCAGGTCTGTCCAGCCTCCTCCCCCACCATTTGATCCAGCTCGCCACCAGGTAGTGATCAGTTGACAGCTCTGCTCCTCTCTTCACCCGAGTGTCCAAGACATACAGTCGTAGATCAGATGAAACGACTACAAAGTCAATCATCGATCTACAGCCTAGGGTGTCCTCATGCCCCGTGGACTTATGGACACCCTTA
This sequence comes from Neoarius graeffei, assembly GCF_027579695.1. Lineage (NCBI taxonomy): Eukaryota > Metazoa > Chordata > Actinopteri > Siluriformes > Ariidae > Neoarius > Neoarius graeffei. The sequence continues at coordinate 46,511,864 of NC_083581.1, forward strand.
TGCTCAAACATGGTGTTCGTTATGGCCAAAACGTGCATGGCACAGAAGTCCAACAACAGAACGCTGCTCAGGTTCAGATCAGGCAGGCCGTTCCTCCCAATCACACCCCTCCAGGTCTCACTGTCATTGCCCATGTGAGCATTGAAGTCCCCCAATAAAACAATGGAATCCCCTTGTGGTGCTCTGTCTAGCACCCCACTCAAGGACTCCATGAAGGCCGGGCACTCTGAACTACCATTTGGTGCATAAGCGCAAATGACAGTCAGAGACCGTTCCCCGACCTGAAGGCGCAGGGAAATGACCCTCTCATTCACTGGGGAGAACTCCGATGTTAGCGCGCTGAACTGGGGGGGCTACCAATAGCCCCACCCCTGCCCGGCGCCACCCTTGGCAACTCCAGCATAGAAGAGAGTCCAACCCCTCTCCAGAAGGGGTTGGCTCTGGTTCCAAAGCCCAAGCTATGCATTGAGGTGAGCCCAACTATATCTAGTCGGTACCGCTCAACCTCATGCACAAGCTCAGGCTCCTTTCCCACTAAAGAGGTGACATTCCATGTCCCAAAAGCCAGTTTTGTCAGTCGGGGATCAGTACGCCAGGGCCTCCGCCTTTGGCTGCCACCCGATCCACAGTGCACCGAACCCTTACAGCACCTCCTGCAGCTGGTGGGTCTACAGGAGAGTGATTCCATGTTGCTCATTCAGGCTGGGCCCGGCCAGGTCCCACGGACATAGGCCTGGCCACCAAGCATTCGCCTATGAGCCCCTCCCCCAGGCCTGGCTCCAGGGTGGGGCCCTGGTATCCCTGGTCCAGGCGAGGGTACTCGGATACCTATTTTTCCTTTCATAAGGGTCATTCTGAACTGCTCTTTTTCTGACCTCTCATCTAGGACCTGTTTGCCTTGGGAGACCCTACCAGGGGCAAATGCCCAGACAACATGGCTCCTAGAATCCCTGAGGCACTCAAACCCCTCCACCACGTTAAGGTGGTGATTCAGGGAGGGGTGATCTAATACTAACTTTTGGATTAAACCTGGAGAATATAGTCACGCTTCTAAAAGTCTGAAGCTACATCAGGTCATTATCTCACCTAATTCAAAATATGTCTTAGCAATAATATATGCACTTTGCTATCACATCAAATGTACATTCACTCAACTACTGCATAAAGTTTTATCAATAGCCTCCCAGAATGATCAACTTTGGATCACTGTCAAATGCCACAGAACTTGATAAGGCAACTGAATGTTTAGATTCAACGTTCCACTATAACCTGGAAAATGTACCTTCACTTAAATGAAAAATAGAGAGAAAACCTAGTACCTTGGTATAAGGATCACACATGCACCTTAAAACAGACTACTCAAAAATTAGAATGTAAATGGCATCAAACAAAAGGTAGTGTTCCGATTAACATGAAAGGAGAGCCTCTTGAACTATAGGAAAGCTCTTGGTGCTACTAAATCAACTTTTCCTAATAGAAGATAACAAAAATCATAGACTCTTATTAGTACTGTGGTAAAATTAACTAGGAATAAGGCCACCACAGAAACATGTGCACACCTTCAATATGTCATAGTGATGACTTCATAAATTTATTCAATGGTAAAATTGAAAATATGAGGCAAAAAACCCCCCAAAAATATTAATTAAAGCCAGACAATTTGATAAATAACACTGTAGATAACAATATAACTATTAGAATGTTTTACTTCCCTTTGAGAGACTGAACTAAATTTTATTAATTCCCTCATTAAAACCTTTAACTTGTATACTAGGATCCCTTATCTACACAACTGTTCAACCAGATATCAGAAGCAATCAATTACAGGCCTCTCTCATCTTTTTAAGTGGGAGAACTTGCACAATTGGTGACTGACTAAATACTTTTTTGCCCCACTGTATATCGGAATAATAGTTGTGAAATATATCAGTCATGTTTTAGACCTCATCATAGCACAGAGACAGCACTGGTTAAAGTAGTAAATGACCTGGCTCTGAACAGGTTTGCGTCTTTGCTTGTGTAGCTTGGCCTCAGTGCAGCTTTGGACACCACTGATCATACTATTCTCCTTAACAGAACAGAAAATGTTGGAGTTATAGGAATGGTTCACTCCTGGCTCAGGTCTTAATTGATCATCAGTTTGTTGATGTAAATGGTTACTTTTCTACGCATACTAAGGTAAAGTTTGATGTTCCAAACTTTTGCTTTTTTCCTTTATATACAGTGGGGCAAAAAAGTATTTAGTCAGTCACAAATTGTGCAAGTTCTCCCACTTAAAAAGATGAGAGAGGCCTGTAATTTTCATCATAGGTATACCTCAACTATGAGAGACAAAATGAGAAAAAAAATCCAGAAAATCGCATTGTCTGATTTTTAAAGAATTTTTTTGCAAATTATGGTGGAAAATAAGTATTTGGTCAATAACAAAAGTTCATCTCAATACTTTGTTATATACCCTTTGTTGGCAATGACAGAGGTCAAACGTTTTCTGTAAGTCTTCACAAGGTTTTCACACACTGTTGCTGGTATTTTGGCCCATTCCTCCATGCAGATCTCCTCTAGAGCAGTGATGTTTTGGGGCTGTCGCTGGGCAACACGGACTTTCAACTCCCTTCAAAGATTTTCTATGGGGTTGAGATCTGGAGACTGGCTAGGCCACCCCAGGACCTTGAAATGCTTCTTACGAAGCCACTTCTTCGTTGTCCGGGCGGTGTGTTTGGGATCACTGTCATGCTGAAAGACCCAGCCACGTTTCATCTTCAATGCCCTTGCTGATGGAAGGAGGTTTTCACTCAAAACCTCACGATACATGGCCCCATTCATTCTTTCCTTTACACCAGGGGTGTCCAAACTGATCCATAAAGGGCCGTGTGGCTGCAGGTTTTCATTCCAGCCATGCAGCAGCACACCTGACTTGGCTCATTCAATCAACTGAACTGTCTTCACACAGTCAAATACTTGCAGCCACACCCACCCTTGATTAAAGGGTGGTTGTGTCAGTTGATTGAATAAGCCAAATCAGGTGTGCTGCTGCATGGCTGGAATGAAAACCTGCAGCCACACGGCCCTTTATGGATCAGTTTGGACAGCCCTGCTTTACACGGATCAGTCGTCCTGGTTCCTTTGCAGAAAAACAGCCCCAAAGCATGATGTTTCCACCCCCATGCTTCACAGTAGGTATGGTGTTTTTTGGATGCAACTCAGCATTCTTTCTCCTCCAAACACGACAAGTTGAGTTTTTACCAAAAAGTTCTATTTTGGTTTCATCTGACCATATGACATTCTCCCAGTCCTCTTCTGGATCATCCAAATGCTCTCTAGCAAACTTCAGATGGGCCTGGACATGTACTGGCTTAAGCAGGGGGACACGTCTGGCACTGCAGGATGAGTCCCTGGCGGCGTAGCGTGTTACTGATGGTAGCCTTTGTTACTTTGGTCCCAGCTCTCTGCAGGTCATTCACTAGGTCCCCCCGTGTGGTTCTGGGATTTTTGCTCACCGTTCTTGTGATCATTTTGACCCCACGGGGTGAGATCTTACGTGGAGCCCCAGATCGAGGGAGATTATCAGTGGTCTTGTATGTCTTCCATTTTCCAATAATTGCTCCCACAGTTGATTTCTTCACACCAAGCTGCTTACCTATTGCAGATTCAGTCTTCCCAGCCTGGTGCAGGTCTACAATTTTGTTTCTGGTGTCCTTTGACAGCACTTTGGTCTTAGCCATAGTGGAGTTTGGAGTGTGACTGTTTGAGGTTGTGGACAGGTGTCTTTTATACTGATAACGAGTTCAAACAGGTGTCATTAATACAGGTAACGAGTGGAGGACAGAGGAGCCTCTTAAAGAAGTTGTTACAGGTCTGTGAGAGCCAGAAATCTTGTTTGTTTGTAGGTGACCAAATACTTATTTTACTGAGGAATTTACCAATTAATTCATTAAAAATCCTACAATGTGATTTCCTGGATTCTTTCCCCCCATTCTGTCTCTCATAGTTGAAGTGTACCTATGATGAAAATTACAGGCCTCTCTCATCTTTTTAAGTGGGAGAACTTGCACAATTGGTGGCTGACTAAATACTTTTTTGCACCACTGTATGCTACCTCGGGGCAATATTCTTAAGCACGGTATTAGCTTCCGCTGTTATGCTGATGACACACAGCTGTATGTTTCAACAAAGTGAGATGCGAGACACCAGATTAATAAAAATTAAGAATGTGTAAAGGACATTAGACACTGGATGCTTATTAATTTTCTTCTACTTAATTCTGACAAGACAGAAGTACTTGTACTAGGACCATATACAGCTAGCTTTCTGATTACATGGGAACATTGTTTGGTCTTTCTGGTTTTATCATGTGCAGCAGTAAAGACCTTGGTGTGATGACTGATGCCAGTCTTTCATTTTAAGCTCATGCAGATAATATTACTAGGATAGCCATCTTTCACTTCAGAAATGCTAAGATAAGAAATATAATGTTACTACACAATGCAGAAAAACTAGTTCATGCTTTTGGTACGTCTAGGTTGGATTACTGTAATGCCCTACTGGTTGGATGTTGCAGTACAGTTGTGATCAGAAGTTTACATACAGTGACATGAATGTTATCTTGGATATGAATGTCATGGCAATATTTGGCCTTTCAGTAATTTCTTTGAACTGTTCTTTTTCTGTGGTAGAATTATTGTACAGCATACTGTACATCTTAAAATAAAAAATAAAATAAAAAAACACTAGAATTTGGTGCACAAGTTTTAATTTTCTTTGGGTTTTCTGAAATCAACACAGGGTCAAAATTATACATACAGGGTCAAATATTTACATATGCTCACTTGGATTATTAATTCAGAGGTGCTGAAACTTCCAAAATGTCTCTTATCTTACGAAGACCGAGGTCTCTTAACTTCCTGTTAGTGATCATGATTGACTACAGCTGGTAGCTTCTCTGTGCCTTCATAAAAAGGGTTTGTTTACAGCACTCATTGGATTAACCAACACACTGTAAAATGGCAAAGTCCAAGGAGCTCAGTGCAGATGTGAGAAAGAGGACTGCAGATATACACAACTCCGGAATGTCTCTTGGAGCCATTTCTAAACAACTGCAAATTCCAAGATCAGTTCAAACAATTGTATCCAAGTTATTGTGAGGTGTAGTTGCTTTGCCAAGCCACTTTGCTTCAAGAAACCCCAAACAGTCACCCTCAGCTGAAAGGAAATTGGTTTGGACGGTCAGGAACAACCTGGGAACCACCACAGCACAGCCCTACCATGAACTGGAAGCTGATGGATCACTGTCTACAGTTCAGATCACCATGTACTAAGAGGCTGCTATCCAAGAAATAACCCCCTGCTCCAAAACTGACACCTTCAAGCTTAACTAAAGTTTGAAGCTGACCACACAGACAAAGAAAATAACCTTCTGGAGGATAGCTGTATGATCAGATGAGACAAAGATTGAGTTGTTTGGCCACAATGACCACCATGTACAAAGGGACACTGTACCAGCTGGCGGTGGTAGGATCATCATGCTCTGGCGCTGTTTTGCTGCCAGTGGAACTGGTTCATTGCACAAAGCAGATGGAATATTGAAGGAGGACTACCTCAGTTCTTCAGCATAAACCATCAGAAACTTGATCATGACTTGGGACTTACAACAAGACAGTGAACCCAAACACACATCAGAGCTGGTTGTGGTGAATAAAGCAGGCTAACATTTAGCTTAAAACAAGTCCTGACTTCAACCCTATTGCAAATATATGGACTGTGCTTATAAGTCGAGTCCATGCCAAGAAAAAAAAAAAAAAACAAATTTAATTGAACTCTACCAATTCTTCCATGAAGAGTCATGAAATATCCAACTAGAATTCTGCCAGAAGCTTGTTCATGGTAAACAAAAATGTTTGGCCAAGGTGAATCTTGCAAAGAGATATTTTACCCAAATATTAGTTGTGCTGTATGTATATTTTTGACCCTGTATGTATAATTTTGACCTGGTGTTGATTTCAGAAAACCCAAAGAAAATTAAAACTTGTGCACCAAATTCTAGTGTTTTTTAATTAAAGATGTATGCTATACATTCTGCCACAGAAAAAGAACAGTTCAAAGAAATTACTGAAAAGCCAAATATTGCCATGACATTCATATCTAAGATGACATTCACGTCACTGTATGTAAACCTCTGACCACAACTGTAAGTACATAAACAAGCTCCAGTTAGTCCAGAATGCAGCAGCAACAGTCCTTACTAGAACCAGAAGATATGACCACATCACCTCAATCTTACCCACACTGTCAATCAAATTTTGCATCGATTATAAAATACTACTATTTAACAATTATTTGCCTAAGGTGAAGTGAATATCGGTGAATAATAACCAGAGGTGGAAAGTAACGAATTACATTACTCGCGTTACTGTACTTGAGTAGCTTTTTTGTGTACTTATACTTTTTCAAGTAATTTTTAAAGAGTGTACTTTTACTTAAGTATGTTTTCTTTTAAGTAGTGTACTTCGGTACATTTTACATCACAACCGTTACTGAGTAAAAATAAATAAATAAATAAATAAAGTCTAAAACGGAGAAGGGGAAATGCGTTGTGGAAATGAATCATGGGAAGGACAGTTGTCGTGCGCGCAAGTCTCACACAGACGATGGCGGACATGCACCGGCGCTTTAAGGGGGGGCTTCGGGGGGCTCAAGCCCCTGGGCCACAGCCAATCAGGGGCCTTGTAATATTAATAAAATAATAAACTGTCGGAATCGTGGGCCTACATTAATGTACGGATAGAAATAAGGTTAGAAATAAATGAGCGCACAGTAGCCTGCTGTAAGAGACATGATGCATGTGGTTCGCGAAACGAACACCCACAACTGGACCAGAATAAAATGTAACGTCACGCACGAAAGCGCGCCAAAGACTGCAGACTACAGAGACACAAATTTAGAGGCTTTGAAAGATGAAGCGTTCACATGTTAGCGGGGCGCATAAAAGGAAAAAAAGAGAGAGATGCAGGTAATGATAGAATCGTTGCCTAAAGTCACAGACTTTTTTAAGGTAAGGATCACCAATCTGTTCAGAATATCAGCTACTTATCAGTTATCAGCCTACCAGCAGCTAGGCTATGTGCAGCTAGGCTAGATATGCTATGATCTGTCCAACAGTAAAATAAATCAGTTGTGATTTGAATACGTGTCGTGTGATTTGAGTTATAATCCTGTTGGTATAATAGCATATTTCGATGGGGATAATAAAATGTCTAAAACGGCATCTACTGAAGAAATTGATGAAAAGATTGTAGCCTATAATTGTCACAGTTCGGGCAGCAGACAGAGTAAGCATACTGAGGGGAATAGCAATACAAAGCTAGCGCAGATCCACATTTCTCGCTAGCTGTGTTGGGTGTGTTGTTAACCCGTGTGGATTTAAGTGAAATACTTGAGAAGTTCTGTGGTCAAGACAATGTTTTAAGGTAGGGATGCTTGATTATTAATGTTTGCCCGCCGTGGCTTGTTGTTGACGAAAGGCCCACATGATTTTGCCTTATGCAGCTACTGCTAGCGTCATGCTTTGAACTAGGTTAAGCTCATTTGCGCTAAAGGATGGGTTTATTGAAGGATTTTGATGTAGCTAGTTTCTTTTTAAAAAATAGTATGCTCAAAACAGTATGCCCGTGTTCATCATGTTTAACTTTTTTCTTGATGGAGTGCGTGAAATATTGTTGAGTGGTATTTCGATGCAGTCATGTCAAAAAGGCAGTTGAATGCACGGTCTTATTCAAGGAGAAGGAAGACTTGCATGATGCTTGAACATAGATCGGTAAAATAGACCCTAGTAGGACTTTGTTTCATGTATCTCGGTCTGTAGAGTTAGGAGTTTGGCTGCTGTCCATGGTGTTTACGTTTCATGTGGCCGCCGAGCCAAGTACTTTCATCATCATCATCATGTTCCCCTGTCAAAAGTTAAACTCTCTAGGGGTGCTTCTGCTGTAGCAGTTGCAGCAGTTGCTCAAAGTTTGATTTGTCCATCATCATACGTCTTATCTGTTGGGTGTCTATGCCCAGCAGATTTTCCCATTTCGTCTATTTGTAACCATTTTTGTCAAACAGGAGCTGCTTTTGCACTTGGTTATTGCTCATCCAGCAAATGTGAGCAATATATTTTAGTTGTTGTACGTAGCAGGATAGTTTTATATCCTGGGTTTCTGTCAGTTTCCGGAGGTCAGCATTGGACATCTTGTAGCTCCAGTCTATATCTTCATTTGTAGTGTTCTTTTGGTCAGGGCATTCTTTCGTTTATATCCACCTTTAATCATTTTCCTTAGGAAGCCGTGCCACACTACCTCAATTTTGTGAATTTCACTGGATGATAGTTGCCATGCCTGTGTGCTGTACAGGAGGCGAGATCGAACGCATGCCACTAGGAACTTTATACGGGTTTTTAGTAGTATTTGGTGGTCAGTTAGAGCGTGTTTCAGTTCATTCCATTTCATGAATGCAGCACTTATCCTAGCATGCAGGAAGTGTGAGGATTCATCACAGTTGCTGACATTATAACCAAGATATTTAAAGGTGCGGACGTTTTTAATATTAGTGCCGCCAAGGGAAATGATACTTGGTTTACATTTGATATCCTCATTGATGTTAAAAGCCATTGTTTCTGTTTTGACATATGATATTTGTAAACCAAAGCGGGTGTAGGTCTTATCATACAACTGAAGAATATTCTGAAGCTCCTCGATGGATCCAGCGAGTATGGCCTGATCATCTGCGTATAGAATCTCTGTTATGCAACCCTCTCCTGATGCTCGTGCTTTCGTACGCATTTCTCTTGTGAATACCTCATTTGGAATGCAATATCTGAACTTGAAGCCTGTATCTGGGTACAGTTTTGATATCTCATGCTGTGCAATCCTGACAACAAAGTCCATATAGATATTAAAAACTGATGGCGATTCTAGGGCACCTTGTCTTGCAGTGAATGCTTGTTTTCATGCCGCTGAGCTATTTTTATGTATTTTATTTTTTAAAAGGACTTGTCTGTAGGTGTGTGTGTTTTATGTTTACAACACATAGGTCTACATTAGCGCACGCGCGCTTGTGTGGTTATCTCTGGCCATGCCCCTGCGTGAAAGTTACGTAGTATCACTGTCCTGTCCGTGGTAATAATCAGAACCGGCTCTGTAATGATAATGCGCGCGTTCTTCTCTCCCTCTGTGGTCGGATGTGTTGAGCGATGTGAGCGTGGGCCTTGCGCAGCTACGCTGAGCCAAACGTAACCTATCGTAGGCTTCTAGGCTAATTACGCGCTTACACTGTAAATGCTTGACACGTATTGCAAATAAAATAAGAGTGTTTTCCTGGCCAACGGTAAGGGTAGGGTTGACAGGTAGCCTATGAGGGGCCTAGCCCCTGGGCCACGGGTGTTGATAAAGCACCCCTGCGGACATGGAGGAGACCAAGGAACCTGTGGTGGACGACCCTGCAGAAAACGCAATTTCTTCCTGTAATGAAGTGCACCCCTGGCCCTACATACGTGATCACTTCAGCTTCATAGAGAAAAGGGGTGACAGTTTCATTATGCAATGCAGATTATGTGTGCCCAAGAAGACAACCATTGTGGCATACAAAAATTCGACGTCTAATCTGCGCAAGCATGTTGAGGTAAGTATTGTCATTGGCATCATAATCACGGGTGCAGATAGAGGGTGGGACGGGTGGGATTCGTCCCACCCAGATTTAAATTCACCTCGTTCGGTCCCCCCCACTTATAGGGAGGAAAAAACGCCTATGCTGTCTTTCTTTGCATAAGGCAAACCTCACGGAAAAATCAAAAGACTAATTACCAGTCGGTTTATTGAGGTGCACAGCAGTGTATACATAGTTGCAACAACTCACATAAAACAAAACAAAGACTGATATTCGGTTGGTTGAGCTGCGCAGACTGCACAGGTTGCGAGCTCGAGCTTGGTTGCCATGGTTACCCACAACAAGTTTGACAGGCATATCGGGGTTGGGGTTGGTTTGCTGGCAGCTTTGTCCCCCCCAGTTTTTTGTCCCCCCCAGTTCAAAAAACGTATCTGCGCCCCTGATCATAATGTTTCCTTTCCATAGTAAAACCGACAATAGGCTGGTTATATTCCAAAAATAGTGGATGGCATTGCTAATGTTGAAGTAGCAACCTGTTGGTACTGTAGCATAACGGTAACTAGTCTGTTATTCGGTTGGCTAATCATGCAAGCAAGTTAGCTCGCCAACCTGACGTGATCAGTCCTCCTACCATTCTACATCCAACAGGCCAGAAAGGAATACTAAGCAAAACAAATAATGTTTGAATTGAATTGTTCAATAACACACAGTGCACACAGGCAAGCTACGAGTTTTCGGTGCAACATTTCACTTTCATATTTCGTGTACAATGCTTTGTGTGTGGTCAGGGCGATGTAAACGACATGACTGTGTGTATTGACCTTTTTTGTTTGTCTCAGTTTTAATGCAGCATTATCCTAAGCATTCAATTTGATACACTTCCTTTAAATAAAACATCTGGGTTGAGATGTACATATATCCTTGTTTCCTCTTCTTTTTCATTTTTGCACAACACAATGGAGGCAGAAAACACCCATTGTTAAAAGTAACGTTTTACTTTTACTCAAAGTACATTTTAAATGATCTACTTTTTACTTTTACTTGAGTAGATTTTTTGTCTGGTAACTTTACTTGTACTTAAGTAAAATTTCATCAGAGTAACAGTACTTGTACTTGAGTATAATATTTTAGTACTCTTTCCACCTCTGATAATAACTGAGATGAAGTGGAGGCTGAAAACATATTTGTCAAGCCTTTTGTTAATAGCTTAGTTTGTTTTTTTAATAAGAGCCATGTTGGCCAGAGTCTTATACTCCTGGTAGGGTCACCCATGTTGAACAGGTTGAAGGGTAAGGACCAGATGAAGAGTGATCCCCTAGTCCTTCAGGTTGTTCTAAGGGCTGATAACCCTCTCCCGTTAAAAAATAAATAAAATATTACGGAAACCAGAAGTAGAAGGCCTCATGTGCCACGAGGCACAAAGCAGATAGGTAACAGCTTTTTATTAGCCCCCACCATCCCTCACATTCACTCAGGTTTGTTGACGGTCCAGTGACTGGCCACTTTATGTACCAGGGCACCCTCATGTCTGTGTTACCTTCTGGCTCTCCCTATTAGTTATGCTGCCATAGTTAGTCTTGCTGGAATCCCCGCTTGCACTCAGCGCAAAATGTACCCTGTTCTTAACTATTGTGTGACAATAGACATACCTAATAATTTGTGTTTCTCTCTCTCTGCCAAGCTACAAATGCCACTCCTGAGATACCAGTGATGCTGCCCTCTCCTGCTCTCCAGACCTGCCTGATCCATCCTGATGCCCTGCTTCTGGCTGGAGTTCTCATTGCTTCACTACTGTGGAGGATGACCATATATGTTTTGCTTTGATGACTTCGAATTAAAATTGCCATGATGATTGTCAGACTGCAGTTGTCATGAACAGTCTTGCACCCAAGTCTCCATCAATGAACAGTTCATAATGTCAACAAAACAGACTTAATTTCAAAACTATAATGAATTTCCTGGTTACACAATTGCACTTTTTGACCATATAGAGAGCACACAGTTATAGAAGCAAGATATTTATAAATCACACTATCACCCAAATGGGAATGGGTTCTGTTTTGAGTCTGGTTCCTATCAAGGTTTCTTCCTCATGCATTTCCTTGCCACCGTTGCCTCAACCTTGCTCCTTAGGGATAAATTAATGTATAAAATTTTATATTTTTCCATAAAGCTGCTTTGCGACAATGTCTGCTGTTAAACGCACGATACAAATAAAACTGACTTGACTTGGTCCATTAGGAAGAGATGCGCTCGGGTGTGGCTGGACTCATGCACACTGGTTGTTAACTGCACGGAACTCAAATGCTATAACAGGCACTTTTCAATTCATTGGAGAATCTTTGGGTTAATCATGGGTCTGGTTCTCAGTTGAACACAAATTGTAGTCAGCGAGTAAAGCTGCATTGTGATGTAAGCACATTTGGCACCAGAACATAAAAGTGCAACATGAGCGCAGGTCAGCTGGGGAGTGGGGACAATTGCTCTTGGGACCAGTACAAGGCAATCAGTCCTAGTGTGAATACACCTTAAGTGGGTATGTGCGTGTACAACTGTGTCTGTGTGAGAATGCATATGCAAGTGGGTGTGAGCATGTGTATCTGTGCGAGGGTGTGCATATAGGTGTGCATATGGGTATATGTATGAGTGCGTGTGTGAGAGAGACTGTCTCACCTCCGGATATGACCACTCAGGTGAGAAATCAGTGATGCTCGCAAGACGCTGAGGCTCCTCTCCCATTCCAGAGTGTGTGTTGGAGTGCATGTGTGTTTGTGTGAGGAGTGTGTAGGGCAAGTAGGAGGTGGAGGGCGTTGGCTGGGGTGGGGCCATGTACCTGACTGGGTAAGTAGGTGGGGCAGAGGCAGAGTTTAGGCTTGCAGAGGCAGAGTGGCTGTTTGTTTCCTCCGTGATCAGTTCAGATATCAGATCAGGAAAGGTAGAGTCAAACGATAGCTCCGCCTCATCTGTGTGTTGCTGGGCAGTGCTGTCAGAACTGTGAGTAGTGTCCATGGGCATTTCATCGCACTCTAATTCTCGCAGAATGGTTGGAGTTATGGGTGGAGACTTTTCTTCCTTCACCTGAACAGGGCTCTTCTGTGGTAGAAGTGTGTGCGCATGTGACTCTTTGTGTGCGTCATTGTGTGTATCGGTGCGTGCATCACTGTGTGTGAGCAGAGCCGGCTGGCTGAGGCTATGGCGCAGGCCTCGCCCTGGAGGCCTCAAACCCTGCGAATGTGTCTGTGTTTGGGTCATCAAGAGATGAGCTTCTTCTTGAAGCCTCAGCCCCACCCTCCCTTCATCAGCTGGAAGCTGACTGGTCTGCTGCTGTTTGGGCAAAAGCTGACGGAGCGGTAACTGATCGACTAACAGATGGTTGCTAGAGTGTTGACTGGATGTCAAGTGCTGTGAAGGCAATGGCTGGTTGTGTGTGTAGTTTAGTGACAGCAGAGTAGGTGTGGCATTTTCTTCTTGTCCAATTAGAAGAGCTTGCCCATCGCTGACAGAGCTTTGGGGGGTCATGTCCAATCGTGGCAAGGAGACCTGAGCGTCTAGTGTGGGGCTTAGTGGGTGGGTCAGTGAATCAAGAGCCAGTGAGGAGTCAAAACAAAGGGGAAGGAGAGAGGGGGCCGGGCAAGAAGGAGAGAGTGAGTAAGACAGCGAAGGAGACAAGGAGGCAGAGTTTGGTGTAGATGTGGGAGGAGAGAGAGAAGAGAGAGATGAAGGTGGAGAGGTTGGAGAAAGAGTCAACGCCAATGAAGGAGGCTGTGGAGAAGAGGAAAGGGGTGGGCTCTGGCAGGAAGAGGTGGAGTTAGTCGTGTTGAGAGGTGAGAGGGAGGACCCACCATAGGTTTGGCCCTGTTTGGGGCTATTGAGAAAAGAATCAGGGTCAAACAGCAGTGGTACAGAGGGGGCGGGGCCAGATACAGAGGCAGTCTGTGTAGATGGCGGTGCCATTAATGATGGAGAGGGAGACGAGGGGCGGAGCATTGCACTGGGCTTTTCTGCAATTATGCGATCTGTCAACAGCAATCCTCCAATCACAGGGCTGGGCAGAAGAGTGAGAGAGAGCGTAGCCACACCCTGACTGGGTGGCACCGTGTGAGCTGGGACAGGGGCGGGGCTGGGAGGGGGCGTCTCCTGTTTGGTTGGGACAGGTGATAAGACGAGCCGGCCTCCAGTATGTGTGAGTGACAGGTGCGCAGAATTGATCTCTCCTTTAGACTCCTCCCGTCCCCGGCCCAACGCAGCTGCTGCTGCTGTCGTCATGACGATTACTGCATTCTGAGACAGAGCTACTGTTGCCAGGCTGCCACGTTGGTCACCATAGAAACCATTGCTGTTGCCAAGGGCAAGTGTTGCAGTGCACTGTGTTTGTGGCGAGCTGGATGAGGAAGAAGAGGGTGGAGCAGAATTCCCGTTGTCAAGGGTAACTGCTGGGCTGGAGGGTTGGGTTTTCTCATTGGCCACACCTCCTGCAACTGCATCCCCTGCACCTCCATCTCTGCTGGCTGCCCCACCCCCTGAGCTCTCATGGGTTAGGTTCTGGACTTCAGTGAGGTAGGGGACAGGGCCACATGGCAGTTTTGGGGAGATGATGCGATGTTTTGTGCTGTTACACCGATGAGGAATGTTCATCCCAGAAGAAGCTACACACACACACACACAGTTTCAGCATGAATGTTTGTGTACATGTGGTTTGTAAAAAGTTTTTGCAAGTGTGAATATTCAGATTACCATGGTTACAGAGGCAGGTGTGTGTGCGTGGTTGTGGTTTGGTCTGTTGTGACTCCAGAATCTGCTGCACAAGCTGCTCAATGGAAACGTCTGCCCCATTTCCACTGCCACACCACTTCATACTGTGAACTATCCACACACACAAAATGGTCAATCACTTGTGGTTTTGAGCTGTAATTGGTCAGTCACTTGTGGTTCTATGCTGCGTCTGGTTACTCACACATGGGTTTAAGTTGTGAGAGCAGCTCCTCTCGGCTCCAGCGCAGTCCGTCTCGGCGGTCAGTAAAGGCACACAGGACCGGCCCACATGCCTTGCCACTGTCCTCCACATTCGGCACGTTCAGGTAGTGGACCAGCACAATGTCTGGGTTCTATACACACACACACACACACACACACACACACCACTCTTCATGAAACTTAGATGTGGAACGGCAAGACAGGAAATGTATCATAAACAGCAATGTTGAACCAAAATGCTAGCGCTAAACATAAATGATAATACTAATGCAGTAAATTATATAGTAAAGTTTAGCTAGCATTATGCAAATAAGGTCACATAACAAACCCATAGCTTTCAGGTTAATTTTATTGCATTAAAGATGATTCAGTAACACTCAATAGCTGGTCATGTGACTGTAGCCAGTTATGTAACTTGAAGCCTGACCTGCAGAAGCCAATAGCACCTCCTGTGGAATGTTGGGACAATGGAGGAATGGACATAACAACCATAGAGACACTGTGTGTGTGGAGAGAGAGAGAGATTAGTCCTTAGAAATAAATACACAGCTATGGAAAAAAAAATAATAACAGACCACTTTTAATGGTGGTCACCATTAAAAGTGGTCTCTTAATTTTTTTTCCATAGCTTTACTGTACTTATGAAGTGTACTGTATATGGTGTGTGTGCATATATACACTGTGCGTGCACTGTGTGTATGAGCATGTATGTGTGCGCACCTCAGTTCCCTGCACTTTGAGCTTCATGTGATCCTCCCGTGTGGTTTTGCCATCCTTCCGTTTCTTCCAGCAGTATCCGTCCTTCCTGTACTGCACCTTCTTCCTGTTATACAGAATGATGGAGCCATTCTGTGGCCTGACGCACGCACGCACACGCACACACACACACACACACACCTCTTTGTCACTGCTGTAACATTCACAATTTGGTCTTGGTAACCATGGTAACACGCACGCACACAGATACACACACCTGGTCTTGAGTGTGCAGGAAATCCACTCTTCATGTCGGTCAAAGGAGATCAGGTATGATGCAATCTCCTGTAATACACACACACGTAACACGTGAGTATACAAGTATATATGTAAGAGAGAGAGATGTAGATATACTGTAGCTACACACACGTTTCTGATCACACTTCACATTCAGATTGTAGATTCGTTACTCAGTCGTGGGTCTGTCTTGATGTCTATAATATGAGTGATCCAGCTTGTACTGTGGGTTGCAATGAGTAACACACACATACCTCGTTGGTGTTCCACCGGAGTCTCTCTTTCGGTAATGTGTTTGTTCGAGGCAAACAATCCAGCAGTTTATTGGGCAGAAACACCTTCATCTGACGGTTATTCTCTGTAACACACGTACACCCCTCAGTAATAAATCACACGCTGACAGAGTGACAGGCATGTGTGTAGTGGAGTTGTGTATTGACACGAATTTGCTGATAGGATGCATATACATACAGAAGTTACGATTTAATATAATCTAAAATATAGCTATACTGTAAACAAGGCGATACATTGCGACTTTTTACATTTAATTTTCGGAAAACTATCAAAGTAAAAAGATTGAACCACCAAATGCATAAATCGGAGTTTTAAAAAAAAAAAAAAAGGTTAATTTTAAAGCAATCAGAACAGTAGGATCTGCATTTATCACAGTCCCTGTAAATAAAGTGAAGGTGTTGTATGCATGTGTGAGATTTTATATACATGTATAAATAAAAACTGTCCACTTTATTAGAAACACCTGCACATTCAGGCAGGTATCACAATCGGCCAATCATGTGGCAGCAGTGCAATGCAAACAAGAGTGCTCTGAGAGCACAGTATCCCCCGCTGGCAACTATATCTACGCTATAAGTGCTTAATACACCCTCATGAAACTGTCAAAGTACAAGTTTGGTAATGAAGGGCCAAAGCTTGGGTAAAATGTGACTGAATGGAACAAAATTGCAATATGCATATTACTCAATAATAAACCGCTGTGTCTGCTATTGTGTATATGACAAATAAAAAATCTTGAATCTTGAATCAACATATAACAAAGAATCCTGTCAAGTTTTGTGAAATTCCTCCAAAAATTGTGAGAGGAGTTGATTTCAGAAGGTGAGTACCCTTCTCGGGACGGACAAACGGATGGATGGACGGACATCGCCACGACATAATACCCCTTCGGGCCTTTCGGCCAACGGGGGATTAATTAAAAAAAACAAAAAAACATGCATGTCAGGGCGGCACGGTGGTGTAGTGGTTAGCGCTGTCGCCTCACAATAAGAAGGTCCGGGTTCAAGCCCCGTGGCCGGCGAGGGCCTTTCTGTGTGGAGTTTGCATGTTCTCCCCGTGTCCGCGTGGGTTTCCTCCGGGTGCTCCGGTTTCCCCCACAGTCCAAAGACATGCAGGTTAGGTTAACTGGTGACTCTAAATTGACCGTAGGTGTGAATGTGAGTGTGAATGGTTGTCTGTGTCTATGTGTCAGCCCTGTGATGACCTGGCGACTTGTCCAGGGTGTACCCCGCCTTTCGCCCGTAGGCAGCTGGGATAGGCTCCAGCTTGCCTGTGACCCTGTAGAACAGGATAAAGCGGCTAGAGATAATGAGATGAGACATGCATGTCAGAGCTTCAGTTAATGTTCACATCAGATATCAGAATGGGGAAAAAAATGATCTCTGCGACTTTGATATGGATGTTGGTCGCGGATAGACCGGTTTGAGTATTTCATAAATTGCTGATCTCCTAGGAATTTCACACATCAAAATCTACTCAACTGCTCCTTGGCCCATGTCTCACCTTTCCTCAAAATTTCATCAAAATCTGTTTACTACTTTTTGAGTTACGCTGGGAACAGACAAACAAACAGAGGCCAAAACAAAGTTGGCGGGGGTAAAAAAAAGTATACTGCGGGAGCTGGTATAGAACTCTTTCAAAATCAGCCATTGGTGGTAATGTGACTAGTCAGCTATGTTTGATAATGCCAAGTTTATTAATGCGCCCTAATGCTATTTCCTGTCTCAGTTTATGGTGTTACTCTGTTGTGGAAAAGTCAAATGTTTGATGATGGATTACAACAATGCCATCTAGCAGTCGGGAGTTTCAACATGGCACAAAATGAACCACTGATTGCCATGAATCTTTGCACTTAAATTATTAAATAAAAATTGATACTGTATTGATCCTCAAAAACACTATCACAAAACAATGTAATATGAAAGTGTCTGGATATTTTCTTTCACCCTTAGTGTGTAGTGTGAATGTGTGTGTCTGTGAGTATGTATACTGTAACTGTGTGCGAGAGAGAGAGACTGACCGGATTCAGTGGTTGTGTCCTTATTGTTCATGGTGAGATACACTCACTCCAGCCTGCAGGGGGCAGTCACATACTCACTAACCACAACACTGACATATGCACAGAGAGAGAGAGAGAGAGAGAATGTGTTATTCTTATACAAGCCTCTGGTTACTGAATCACACTCTGTTGCTTAGATACCAGAAAGAGACAGGCAGGTAGAGTGAGACAGACAGAAGATAAAAAGGTAGAGCAAGTTGGACAGACAGTGATAAAGAAAGGTACATGTGGAGACAGACAGACAGACAGACAGACAGACAAACATCACCACAACAGCCAGTCAGCAGCAGTGTTGTTGCTACATCAACTCCAGCAAGAGAAACTGAATACCCAGTGTGTTACACTAACACTGCTAATCCCCCCCTACACACACACACACACACACACACAGCAACCCAACACCCAGGAGAGTGTGATGTTAATTATCTAAGGGAGAGTTCACTTCTCTTCATTAGAGAATATTCAGTCTCTCTCTCTCTCTCTCACACACGCATACACACTCACTCACTGTAGTTATAAAGCCAGAACTGAAGTATGATCATAAGAACCACAGCAATAACAGCTACACTGCAGGAGGAGGAAGTGACACACAGGAAGTCATTTATAAACCCCTCCCACTCCATATTCCTTCACTGATAAAAAATAAACAGATGGCATCAATGATGACACACCTCCTCAGAAGCATTCCGCAAGGTTACACTCTGAGATATCATCATAATAATCACCACCATTGACATCAACCTTGGCATCACTGTCATCACCATCATATCACAGACATCACAATCATCATCTATATCATAATCAGTCATCCTCAACATCACCATCATCACTTTTTCTTTTTGTGATCATATGATTTGATGTTTATTTGTTTGAATGTTTTGTCTGTTGGGTGTGGCATAGACCCGGACCAAGTTTTGGGCATCGGTTTCCTTCAGGGCTTGGTCTGCCGTGGGTGATACCTGTGCTGCTCGCTATGGACTGCAGTGAGCTCGTTGCTCTCCAACATCAGGTTTGTCCAGCACTCTGTGTGGTGGTGCTTCTGTTTGCTTTGTGGATCCATGGTGTGGTGGTCCGAGCAATGTTGCCCAGTGGCGTCGCAATGTCTGTGCAGGCCATACCCTCATGTGCCTTTTGGTGGGATTGTGGGCAGCTATGCCACTGGAGCTACATCCTGACCCTCTTTTGGTGTACTTTTTTTGTAATTGTAAAACGACCTTGGGTGTGAGAAAGGCACTATATAAGCTGAGCTTATCACCACCACCATCATCATTATAGTCATCACCATTGTAACATCCCTAAAACCCCAGAAGCATCACTTCTCTACATTTAAACTTTGTCTATATTGTACTGTTCTGCATTTTCAAACTTTTGGTTTTGTAGATGAGAGAAAAGAAAAAAAACTGTGAGCGCTTCCTGAAGCATCTTTATACTGATAGGGGGGAGTCTTTTCCTACAGAATAGAACACAATCTTTACCAACATGTCAGTTAGGAAAGGATGCACAGTACCAGTGAAAAGTGTGGACAGACCTCCTAGTTCAGTGTTTTTTTCTTTGTTTATGAATTAAAAGACACTTCATGTCTTAAAGTAATGATAGATGTCGTTTCTCTTTACTTAGCTGAATGGTTCTTGACATAATATGGATTACTACAGTTGTGGAATAGGGCTATTTACTGTATTATCATTTATTATTTGATCTCCAACACATTAAGAAGGCAAGAAATTGCACTAATTAACTTTTGACAAGGCTCATCTGTTAATTGAAAAGCATTCCAGGTGACTACTTCATGAAGCTGGTTAAGATAATACCAATGGTGTGCAAAGTATCTTCAAGGTAAACGCTGGCTACTGTGAAGAATCTTAACATGTTTTTTTAAACACCTTCTGTTTACCACATAATTCCATTAATTTTTTTTCACGGTCCGGTTTCCATCAAATCCTGTGCTCTGATTGGCTGGCGAGCGGGTCCGTATTCTACGATACGGACCCCGGTTACGGACGTCTGGCGACTCGCTCGTTCACAACAACAACAAACATAGTAGCATTTTTTGTCAATGTTTATTTTTGCATTTCTCAGGAGAATAGCATTAATTTTACAGCATGGATAGCGATAACGACAGTCTTCACAGCGAAAGCGAGTTTCACTACCCTGAGGAAGAAGAAATAAAAGAAAACATTTTAGGAGAAAGCTAAAAACCTGTAACTGTTACTCACGCCGAGCAAAAACATGGCTGAATTCTGAATGACTCAATTTTGTATAAATAGGGGACTACATAGGCGGCAAAACGTAGCCTTTTCCCTGCCATGGAAGTGCACTTGTAGACCGAGGAGGAAGGAATCTGCATTACAGCCGTGAATGAGGATTCAAAATGGCGGCTCGGTTCGGTTATCCCTTTCTGGCACTCTCGTTTTCTGTTAGAATTTGGTAAAGAAAAATAAATATATTATTTACCAGCTTAAGGTCGGTCCGTATGGTGAAATACCGTGACCTCGGCCTTGAATACTGACCTCGGTCAGTATTTTCAAGACCTCGGTCATGGTATTTCACAATACGGACCTCCCAGCTGGTAAATAACACATACATATGAGTGATTCCACGCTTATGGGTACTGAAATGGGGACATGAACTTATTCACCTAAAACCATTTCTTTTTTTACCATCAGGTCACAAAACATGTAATCTTTAATGAATGATATGTTAAAAGATAACTTTAATTTTCTGAGATGTAATAAAAACATATTTATATGCCAAAGTCAAGCCTATGAGTTCCAAAATGATGTCTGTTATGATTGCCCATCTCGCGTCTGTTACAAATTAATTACAATCTAGCTATATACCATGTTAATCTTATTGAAAGAATGTGTATGTTTATTCTACTACACATGTTTATTAATTATATTTGCTAAAACATCACCTTCCTATGTTTCAAAAAGTAATTCTACATTGTTAAAATTGAGAATATATATGTCCACAACACTTCTGTTACATTCTGACTTTGGCATATAAATATGTTTTTATTACATCTCAGAAAATTAAAGTTATCTTTTAACATATCATTCATTAAAGATTACATGTTTTGTGACCTGATGGTAAAAAAAAGAAATGGTTTTAGGTGAATTTTTAAAAATAAAAGTTCATGTCCCCATTTCAGTACCCATAAGCGTGGAATCACTCATATATATATATATATATATATATATATATATATATATATATTCCATTTGTTATTTCATAGTTTTGATGTCTTCAGTATTGTTCTACAAATGTAGTAAAGTCAAAATACAGAAAAACCTATGAATGAGGAGGGGTGTACAAACCTTTATACTGTAAATTCTGGGGGCGGGGTTCTACTGTTCAATTTATAGAATAGAAAATAGAGTAACGTCTCCAGATACGTGCATGGATTCTGATTAAAATCCCAGAGATATTTAGTAATAATTACATTACATTACACATCTTTACATTCAAAATTAATCCTGTATGAACAGGACTAAGCAAAGAGACATGAACTAAACACCTGTCAGGTTCATTAGGTGTGTGTTGAAGGAGCTCTGTACCATTGTACATCCTCTGACTGGCGACATGATGATGGAGGTGCGTGTTTTGATTATAAATGAACTCCAACACTCATCCTAAACCTTATAAACCAGATTTAGTGTGTAGGATCTGCACTGACTGAAGGCCTCTGTGTGTGTGCGTGTTCGTTCATTAGGGCTCTTCCCCAAACACATGATATTAAACCTGCAGCACACGTCTGTCTGTCTGTCTGTCTGTATATCTCTCTCTCACACACACGCGCACACAAAATAAAACAGGTAGTACGCTTCTGACCCACTCTGTAGTGCGGTTCGGGACGGAACCACAGTGAGAAACGACAGATAAACACACACACACACACACGGTCAGTACAGAGTGTGGAGTGAAAGACATGATCAAGAGAAAGAAGGAGCGGAAGAGCGCAGACAGATAGATAAATAAACAGAGAGAGAGCGAGGAGAAAAGAGGGAGCTGAAATTCTCTCTTACCTTCCGCCTCCTCACACACAGCCGCCATGTTGTAGGGAACGGTCTGTGACGTCATCTCGTGAGCGCGAGCGCGCGCAGAGAGAGAGAGAGAGAGGTATAAACAAATACTGTATATGTAAACTTTACTCTGTTTCTTGGCAGTTGCAAATACGTAATTTATTGTAGATTAATTACTTGTTTATAATAATTAATAATTTTTTTCATTCTTGTTCAATCATTAATACTTTTAATCTTATTGAATTAATACTGCTATATACCAATGTATGGCAAATTGCCCAGTTACCTTATTAATCTTCTGACCTGGAAAAATAGCACATACAGTCTGCGTTCAGATGGCACTCTGCTGTTCACAGTTCCACGCTCAAATACTGAGCTGGGTAAAATGGCTTTCAATTATTCTGCTCCTTCATACTGGAACCTTCTCCAAAAACAGCTTAGTGTATTTATTTCACTAGAGCACTTTAAACAGCTACTAAAAAACTTGAAATCAGACTGTTGCATATGTTTCCAATGACTTTGACTTGTGTCCCCTCTCCCCATCAGATTTCTAATCAATTCAATGTGTTTACTTTTGTCTGTTTGTTTTGTTTCTTGTTTGCACTGTCTACTATTTGTAGCTCCTTTTACTTCTTCTGTTTGTTTTGATGTTGTATACTTTTTTTTTATGGGGGTGCATTTGTGCACATGACCTGGGGAGCTTGTACATCTGGGAAGGCATCATTAATGCTGAATGATATATATACAGGTTTGAAGCAACATGCTGCCATCCAGAAAGCATCTTTTTCAGGGAAAGCCTTGTTTATCTCAGCAAGATAATGCCAAATACCGCATTCTGCACATATTGCAACTGCATGGCTCCATAGTAAAAGGGTCCAGGTGCTAAACTGGCCTGCCTGCAGCCCAGACCTGTGAAACAAAAAATACAGCAAAGGAAACCCCAAATTGTTGCGCAACTGAAATTGTATATCAGGCAAGAATAGGACAACATTTCACTTTAAAAACTATAGCAATTGGTCCCCTCGGTTTCAAACATTCACAGTGTGTTGTTAAAAATAGTGGTAATGTAACACAGTGTTAAACATGCCCTGTCCAACTTTTTTTTTTAAAAATGTTGCTAGCATCAAATTTAAAATGAACATATTTTTCAAAAAACAATAAGATTTCTCAGTTCCAACATTCAACATTTTGTGTTTGTACTATTTTTAATGAAAGATAGGGTTTCCATGATTTGCAAATCATTGCATTCTGTTTTTATTAACATTTTGCACAGCAACCCAACTTTTTGGGAATTGGGGTTGTAACTAGAAATGGATAAAAGTATCAGGTATTCATTAATCCAAAAAACTAAGTAATCATTGGCAATTTTCTGTGGTATAAGAGGAATGAAACATTTGGGGATGTGCTATTAGGAAAATAATTAACTTCAGGGCGGTAACAGTAAATCTACTTCATCACACCACCCTGTTAGTCAGGATTTACTGTAACACACATAGAGTTTATCAGTTATTCAAAATGTATTAGATGTGTACTATATGGCCAAAAGAATGTGTGCCCTTCCTTATGATTGAATTCAGATGTTTCAGCCACTCCACTGCTAACAGGTAAATAAAATGCAGCACATAGCCATTCAATCTCTATAGATACACACTGGCAGTAGAATGGGTTGTACTTCAGAACTCAGTGACTTTAAAAGTGTCACTGTCACAGGATGCCACTTTTACCACAAGTCAGTTTGTGAAATTTCTGCCATTAGATCTATCCCCGTCAACTGTAAGTTCTATTATTGTAAAATGGTAGCGTCTAGGAGCAACAAAAGCTCAGCTACAAAGTGGTAAACCACGCAAACTCAGAGCAGGCTACTGAGTGCTGAAGTATGTAAAAGGCACCCATAAAATGGTTTTCAGGGCCTAGCAACTGCATACAAGCTCATTATGCACAATAGCAAGTGTAGGCTGGACTCTGGAGCAGTGGAAACATCTTCTCTGGAGTGATGAATCACACTTCACTACCTGGCAGTCTGATGGATGAATCTGGTGTTGGTGGATGTCAGGAGAAGGCTGCCTACCTGAACACAGAGTTCCAACAGTAAAGTGGGCAGGAGGAATAACTGTCAGGGGCTGTTTTTCAGGGATAGGGCTCCTTAGTTCCAGTAAAGGGAAATGTTAATGTTAATGCTACAGCATAGAAACACATTTCCACAAGTGTGTCCTTCAAACCCTGTGGCAGCAGTTTGGGGAAGAACCTTTCTTGTTCCAGCATGACAATGCCCCTGTTCACAAAGCCAGTTTCATGAACATGTGGTTTCAGGAATTTGGCCCCCCATACTTTTGGCCAAATAGTGTATTTACCCTATGCTGTTGTAGTCATTTTGTTAATGTTATTTCAGTATTGCAATTACAGATTGATTGATTAAAAAGTGTTAAATGTCACACTGAGAATAAACACTGTCACTCAAAATAATCACCTGCTTTAAAACAACACAATGAAAACATCATAAGGTTATACAGTAAAATCACTTACCAGTGTCATTAATGCTTGTGGAAACTTTATTTATTTTTTCGTTTTTGTATGTGAACAAACTGAAATGCCACTGTGTGTCAGTAACATCAGTACAGACAGACAAGTGGCTGTGTGTGTTGAGAAAATAGTTTATTTGCTGGTATAAAATCACTGCATAGACCCACACACATACACACACGATCAGTGAGAGAGCAGCTCCACTGTAATGTAAAATCTACACAGAAGGTAGTGATAGGTCAGTCAGGATTCAGTGGGAGGAGCTTCATTTCGACCATCACCTAGACACCAAACATCCTATATCCCTTGTCTGATGCTCTGTATAATCTGGAAAATAGCTGAGAGACAGACAGGCAGGCAGACACAGACAGACAGACAGACAGAGGGAGTGAGACAGATGTTATTCTTTAAACATGATTTCTCACATTTTCCACTCATTTCCATACTATTCAAATATTGCTTTGTTAAGTTACATATGCAAATGTTTCAGGGGTGGAGTTTATGGATGCAGCAGGTGAGAATGTAGGATAGATGTAGCCTGTGGTGTATAAGGAGCTGTCTAACTGTCCACAGACACCTGTCTCATCTACATCTCCCAACCACCTACTTCACCTGTCTCACCTCCGTCTCCCAACGTGCCATGGTAACAGTTACTAACTTCAACAAAATAGGTTTCATGTTAAAACAATAATGAATTTCCAAGTTACACAATTGCACTTTTTGACCATATGCAGCACAGTTATAGAAATCGCACTAGCTGGTGTCACCCAGATGAGGGTGGATTCCTTTTGGAGTCTGGTTCTTCTCAAAGTTTTTTCTTCATGTCATCTCAGGGAGTTTTCCCTTGCCACCATTGTCTCTGGGTTGCTCATTAGGAATAAATTTACAACCCCAAATCAGAAAAAGTTGGGACGGTATGGAAAATACAAAAAAATGAAAGCGATGATTTCTAAATTTACTTTAACTTGTATTTCATTATGGACAGAATGAAACCAAGATATCTCATGTTTTGTCTGGTCAACTTTGTTTCATTTGTTAATATACATCCATTCCTGCCTTTCAGGCCTGCAACACATTCCAAAGAAAGATGGAACAAGGACAATTTAAAGATAGTGATGAGGTAAAACAATTAAACTATGATGTGATTTGAAAGAGGTGATGTCAACAGGTGATTGTAATCATGATTTGGTACAAATTCAGTATCAAGGAAAAGCCTAGTCTTGAGGAGCAAAGATGGAGCAAGGATCTCCAGTTTGTCAACAAATGAATGAAAAAATGATTGAAATATTTAAAAACAATGTTCCTCAAAGAAAGTTATAAAGGGACTTGGATATTTCACCCTCTATGGTGCATAATATCATTAAACAATTCAAGGAATCTGGAGGAATTTCGAGGCGTAAAGGGCAAGGGCACAAGCCTAAGTTGAACACCTGTGATCTCTGATCTCTCAGACGGCACTGCATCAAGAACCGTCATTCATCAATAGCTGATACAGTGGTGCTTGAAAGTTTGTGAACCCTTTAGAATTTTCTATATTTCTGAATAAATATGACCTAAAATATCATCAGATTTTCACATAAATCCTAAAAGTAGATAAAGAGAACCCAGTTAAACAAATGAGACAAAAATATTATACTTGGTCATTTATTTGTTGAGAAAAATGATCTAATATGACATATCTGTGAGTGGCAAAAGTATGTGAACCTTTGCTTTCAGTATCTGGTGTGACCCCCTTGTGCAGCAATAACTGCAACTAAACATTTCCGGTAACTGTTGATCAGTCCTGCACACCGGCTTGGAGGAATTTTAGCCCATTCCTCCGTACAGAACAGCTTCAACTCTGGGATGTTGGTGGGTTTCCTCACATGAACTGCTCACTTCAGGTCCTTCCACAACATTTCGATTGGATTAAGGTCAGGACTTTGACTTGGCCATTCCAAAACATTAACTTTATTCTTCTTTAACCATTCTTTGGTAAAACGACTTGTGTGCTTAGGGTCGTTGTCCTGCTGGATGACCCGCCTTCTTTTGAGATTCAGTTCATGGACAGATATCCTGACGTTTTCCTTTAGAATTCACTGGTATAATTCAGAATTCATTGTTCCATCAATGATGGCAAGCCATCCTGGCCCAGAAGCAGCAAAACAGGCCCAAACCGTGATACTACCACCACCATGTTCCACAGATGGGATAAGGTTCTTATGCTGGAATGCAGTGTTTTCCTTTCTCCAAACATAACGCTTCTCAATGAAACCAAAAAGTTCTATTTTGGTCTCATCAGTCCACAAACATTTTTCTAACAGCCTTCTGGCTTGTCCACGTGATCTTTAGCAAACTGCAGATGAGCAGCAATGTTCTTTTTGGAGAGCAGTGGCTTTCTCCTTGCAACCCTGCCATGCACACCATTGTTGCTCAGTGTTCTCCTGATGGTGAACTCATGAACATTAACATTAGCCAGTGTGAGAGAGGCCTTCAGTTGCTTCCAAGTTACCCTGGGGTCCTTTGTGACCTCGCCGACTATTACACGCCTTGCTCTTGGAGTGATCTTTGTTGGTTGACCATTCCTAGGGAGGGTAACAATGGTCTTGAATTTCTTCCATTTGTACACAATCTGTCTGACTGTGGATTGGTGGAGTCCAAACTCTTTAAAGATGGTTTTGTAACCTTTTCCAGCCTGATGAGCATCAACAATGCTTTTTCTGAGGTCCTCAGAAATCTCCTTTGTTCATGCCATGATACACTTCCACAAACATGTGTTGTGAAGATCAGACTTTGATAGATCCCTGTTCTTTAAATAAAACAGGGTGCCCACTCACACCTGATTGTCATCCCATGGATTGAAAACACCTGACTCTAATTTCACCTTCAAATTAACTGCTAATCCTAGAGGTTCACATACTTTTGCCACTCACAGATATGTAATATTGGATCATTTTCCTCAATAAATAAATGACCAAGTATAATATTTTTGTCTCATTTGTTTAACTGGGTTCTCTTTATCTACTTTTAGGACTTGTGTGAAAATCTGATGATGTTTTAGGTCATATTTATGCAGAAATACAGAAAATTCTAAAGGGTTCACAAACTTTCAAGCACCACTGTATAACCACATAGGCTTGGGATTACTTTGGCAAACCTTTGTCAAGCACTACAATACAGAGTTGCATCCACAAATGGCAGTTAAAACTTTACTATACAAAAAGGAAGCCTTACGTTAATTGTGTCCAGAAGTGCTGTCGACTTCTCTGGGCTCTTAGGCATCTGGGATGGACCATCACACAGTGGAAACATGTATTGTGATCAAACGAACCAGTATTCCAGGTCTTTTTTGGAAGAAATGGATGTCATATGCTCCAGACCAAAGACAAAAAGGACATCTGTGATGTCAGCATTAATGCAGAAAAGTACAATGAGAGTTTGGAGCAACATATGCTGCTTTCAACATGAAATCTGTTCCAGGAATATTTCAACAAGACAATGCAAAAACACATCCTACACACATTACAAAGGTATGGCTGTGGAAGGAGAGGGGGCTTGTCCACTCTGTCCCCAATAGAGAATGTGTGGCAATTTTGAAATGAAAAGTATGACAAAGACAACCCTGGAGTGTTGCACACTTTAAGACCCGTTTGCAGGAAGAATGGGACAAAAATAACACCTGAAACGCTTCATCACTTGGTGCCTTCAGTCCCTTAAGTGTTGTGAGAAGGAATAGCAACATTATAAAGTAATGAAAGCTTTAGCATCCCAATTTTTTTTTAACGTGCTGCAAGAATCAAAATTCAAATAAGTGTTTATTTTGGAAAAAACAATAAAATTCATGAAGTAAAACATCAAGTAATGTGCTGTTGTATTGTTTTGAGTGCAATACAGGTCAAAGATTATTTACAAATTATTGTTTTCAGTTTTAATTTCAATTTCGACATACCATCCCAACTTTTTTTTAAATTTGGGGTTGTATATATTTAAAATTTATATCAGGAATTTATATATTTCTGTGAAGCTGCTTTATAATGTTCATCGTTAAAAGTGCTATATAAATAAAATTTAATTTGAACAGAGCATTATGTCATTAGTTAGCAAGTTAATCAGCTAGCTAAGCACAGCACTCAGGCCCTGTCCACACGGCAACGGATTCAGGTGAATCTGATAAAATTGTTGATCGTTTCGGCCTGGCGTCCACACGGCACCAGCGTTTTGGGTGCCCCAAAACGAAATCTTTTGAGAACGGGTTCCAGAGTGAAAAAATCTGGCAACGGAGCCGTTGCGAAGTCGTCTGGATGAGTAGAATGGATTTGTTTCCGATGATGTCACAACCACATGTGCTTCACGCCGGGTAGAAGTGTAACGAACTCGATGCGAGTTGTCAACAAATCCTATAACTTGGTTCATGAAACGCGCTTACAAAATATTTTCACTGTGAATATTTATTGTGTAATGGTGCAAAGAGAGAGAGAGAGAGAGAGAGAGAATAGCCCTTAGGGCAGAGTCAGTCCCGCCAGCAAAAATAGGGAAAAAAAAGGAGCGATCTCACCTCTTCAGATGTTTATTCCGGACCATTAAAGAATTCTGGAGGATATCAGAATGTTGGCGTACCGGCTTCCATCTACCCCCGTTCATTCCTCTTTCCACGTCTCCATTCAAAAAACGAGCACGTGATTTAAAGGGACTATATCCATAGGATAGGGAGTGAGAAAGTGTGCGCGTGTGACAGTGACAGGGATAGTCACTGTGCATATGCGCAGTTATGCGCATGCGTCTACTTCTATTGTTCTGGTGTCTCTGATGGGACTGTCTTACAACGCACGTAGTGGTGTGGCATGTGTATTGCATCGTTTTCAGCAAGCGTTGCGTTGCCATATGAACCTGATATTTTACTGATCCGTTGCCCATGTGGACGCGATATTTAAAAAAAAAAAATCTCGTTGCCGTTGTCGTGTGGATGTAGCCTTACATACCCTGCTAATTAAACCCAGTAGTCTGCTAGTGAGATAGTTAACACTGATTAATTATTATATTGTGGAATTAAAGCTGCAAATTGATGCTCAGAAGTACAATGAGTGTACAGAAGCCAAAATAATAAAATGTAACATCAGCTCCACCCCCCCAATAGCACAGAAAAGCCTGTCACTCAACCACATACTCACATACATATGATAATATTAACAACATCATAATAATAATAATAATAATAATAATAAACAACTCACCTGAGCCACACACTACAAACACAAACAGAGCAAGGAGCCACGGTCCCACTGGAGATTTCTCCTCTCCCTGCACCCGCTAACACACACACACACACACACACACACACACACACACACACACACACACACACAGTCATTAACCTAAGACACAGACAGCAATGCTAAATGCTACACTGAGTTATGCTCATTACACTACCTCATTACACCAAACGGTCACAACAGACACAAATGTGTGCGCGCACACACACACACCTTTTTAAGGTGTCATTCTAACATTCTGTACAACTACTCTTCAGATATGTAAATATATGAAATACTATAATAAAGTAAATAAATGTTTAATATGTTAATAGTATTTCAGTTTTATTCTTCACTGAGAGCTTTTTTATTATTTAATTCACTCAGTGCCATTATCATCTAAAGTCAGAGAATTCTGTAAGACTGACCCTCATTCTGGAATAGTGACCCTCATTCTCTAAGACTGACCCTCATTCTGGTGCAGTGACCCTCATTCTGTAAGACTGACCCTCATCCTGGAACACTGACCCTCATTCTGGTGCAGTGACCCTCATTCTGTAAGACTGACCCTCATCCTGGAATAGTGACCCTCATTCTGGTGCAGTGACCCTCATTCTGGAACACTGACCCTCATTCTGGAACAGTGATCCTCATTCTGTAAGACTGACCATCATTCTGGTGCAGTGACCCTCATTCTGGTGCAGTGACCCTCATTCTGGAACACTGACCCTCATTCTGGAACAGTGATCCTCATTCTGGAACACTGACCCTCATTCTGGTGCAGTGACCCTCATTCTGGAACACTGACCCTCATTCTGTAAGACTGACCCTCATTCTGGTGCAGTGACCCTCATTCTGGAACAGTGATCCTCATTCTGTAAGACTGACCCTCATTCTGGAACAGTGATCCTCATTCTGTAAGACTGACCCTCGTTCTGGAACAATGACCCTTATTCTGTACGACTGATCCTCATTCTGTAAGACTGACCCTCATTCTGGAACAGTGACCCTCATTCTGTAAGACTGACCATCATTCTGGAATAGTCACCCTCATTCTGGAAGACTGACCCTCATTTTGGAACAGTGACCCTCATTCTGGTGCAGTGACCCTCATTCTGGAACAGTGACCCTCATTCTGTAAGACTGACCCTCATTCTGGTGCAGTGACCCTCATTCTGGAACACTGACCCTCATTCTGGTGCAGTGACCCTCATTCTGGAACAGTGATCCTCATTCTGTAAGACTGACCCTCGTTCTGGAACAGTGACCCTCATTCTGTAAAACTGACCCTCATTCTGGAACAATGACCCTCATTCTGGAAGACTGACCCTCATTCTGGAAGACTGCCAGAGGGATCCAGGACACTGAACCTCTACAATGCCAAGCCAATATGGCTACCAACATTAAAAGTAAGAAAATGCACTTTAAAAATAAGACAGCTTGTAATAAACCAATCTGTTTTTCAAATGAAGTTTGAAAGTGGGCGGCACGGTGGTGTAGTGGTTAGCGCTGTCGCCTCACAGCAAGAAGGTCCGGGTTCGAGCCCCGTGGCCGGCGAGGGCCTTTCTGTGTGGAGTTTGCATGTTCTCCCCGTGTCCGCGTGGGTTTCCTCCGGGTGCTCCGGTTTCCCCCACAGTCCAAAGACATGCAGGTTAGGTTAACTGGTGACTCTAAATTGACCGTAGGTGTGAATGTGAATGGTTGTGTCTATGTGTTGATGTGATGACCTGGCGACTTGTCCAGGGTGTACCCCGCCTTTCGCCCGTAGTCAGCTGGGATAGGCTCCAGCTTGCCTGCGACCCTGTAGAACAGGATAAAGCGGCTAGAGATAATGAGATGAGATGAGAAGTTTGAAAGTGGATCGGACTGTGAGTGTTCTCTCTCAACTCTCAGAGCATTGGTGTTAAAATGTAAACAGCAGCTAATGATTTGGAATCAACTGTGGGACACGACACAGGAAATATTGTGTCCACATTCGTCTGGTCAGTGTGACATCATATCTAGCAGTGGCTTCACAACTCTTGAAACCAACCTGGCAACTGATCATGAATCTGAAATTTAAGTCATTATAAATTCATATTAACATGAGCTCCCAGACGATGCCAAGAAGCATGACTCGCCAAAGCTTGAAAGCTGTGGTCTGACCAAATGTCCCTAAAAATGCCTGCTGGAAGTCATCACCACTGCAATGGAATGGAATACTGAAACACCGGGTTTCATATTATTGATCATGTCAGGTAAAAACATGGGCAGAAAATAATCCACCAAGCCACTGCTACTCCATACTCGCTGTGGACCAGGCCTGGGAAAGTTTGAAAACTCCCATCTTTTCTTTCCTCCTTGGGGTGGCTAGTTGTCTCCTGGACATGCTAGCCTCAACCTGGCACCACTCGCCACCGTCCTCCTCCTCACGGTCCTCTTCAGTCGCATCCCTACTCCTGAAATTCTCCAGCTCCCCCTCCTTGCTGGAGCAGCTTGTCTTCTTCAAAATGAAAAAACAAACAAACAACAAAACACCAACCCTCCTCTTTGCTGTTAATTAAGCAACTAAGTAATCCTTTTATCTTCCTAAAGTTAGGACCACTTATGGCAAATTTAGCATTCAATTTTTAGGACCACAAATTTGGAATAAAGACAAACAACCATTCACACTCACACCTAGGGTCAATTTAGAGCCACCAATTCACCTAACCTATACGTATGTCTTTGGACTGTGGGGGAAACCCACACAGACATGGGGAGAACATGCAAACTCCACACAGAAAGGCCCCTGTCAGCCACTGAGCTCAAACCCAGAACCTTCTTGCTGTGAGGCGACAGTGCTAACCACTACACCACCGTGCCGCCAAAATCAATAAACAACCAAAGAAACAAAAGCTTTCAGAGCCAGCAAATTGAGGCTGTAATGAAGTGTTTCATTAAATATTTATTTATTTCTGTTGCATTAATTAACAACTGTGAGGCCATTTCAACTGCTTAGTATTTCAGTTTCCTGGAAGTACATTTTCACGCATGCGCATATTTCATTTCCGCATTATTACTATCGTATAGCACGGTCGCAAAAACTGACGTGTGAACGCAAGTGGGGCTGCACCGGTGCTAACACGCTTCTCTCTAGTAAGCAGGTTTATGACGTGTGAACGCTCCACAAAATTTACACCGGTGTAAGATATATCACAACAAAATAAATGACAATTAGGAAGATAAACTACTTACTGTTATGTTTATTGGGATAAATAACCACATGGGTTTTGTGGGTTTGAGTGTACTTTGTAGCCTATGAATTGTAGGCCCGTTTAAAGAGGACATATGATGAAAAACTCACTTTTTCAGTGCTTGTACACATACATTTGGCTATCTGGAGTGGCTACCAACCCACATAATCACCCAGTCAGTTTCTTTTGGGCTACTTAAGTCAGAAAACATGTGCTTCATAAAAGGGGTGTTCACACGGCAACTTTTACTCCGGTGTAGCACCGGGGCTGCCCCGGTAGAGCGTTCACACGGTACAAAGTTATACCGGCGTAGCCCCTGAAAGCTGCTTAAACCAGTGCAAATCTAACCCTGCTCGGGAGGTGGTTTAAGAAATTTACTCTGGAGTAAATGCTAGTTTGCGGGGCAGCACCGATATAAAATGGGACGTCTGAACGCTACAGGGGTAGACTCGCTACGCGTGAGGAGAGTTGATTACATACGGGCATTGCATAATTTGCATCCTGGTATTTTGCGCTTCCAAAATGGCGAATATCAACAACAACAGAACTGCGTGTCTTCATCCACGTTGTTTTCCTGGAAGTACATTTTCACGCATGCGCATATTTCATTTCCGCATTATTACTATCGTATAGCACGGTCGCAAAAACTGCCATGTGAACGCAAGTGGGGCTGCACCGGTGCTAACACGCTTCCCTCTAGTAAGCAGGTTTGTGACGTGTGAACGCTCCACAAAATTTACACCTGTGTAAGATATATCGCAACAAAATACATCGGTGCAGCATCGATGCAAATATGTACCGTGTGAACACCTCTAAAGTCATTCAGATCTGACTCCCCTTTCAGTGTCACAAAGGGAGCACATTAGAATTATGCCGCCCCTCTTCTTAGTATCTCCACTCAGCTTTAGAACTGCCTCTGTGAATGAATATTCATGAGGAAAGTGCTACTTGATTGGCTGGCAGAAGAGGAGGGGGCAAGCAGTGGCTTATTATCATTTAAAGGAACAGGCACTCAAATTGGCCGTTTTGAACAGGGCTGTTTAAACAGGGTGAGAAGGGAACCGTGGTGTTTTATCCTTGTGGTATTTTGACGAAAGCATGCCACAGACATTTCATTAAGACCTCAGGGAACTGTGCCAACTTGTGGAAAAGGGTATAATATGTCACCTTTGATGTGCTTTCTTTGTGGAACATGTTTCATCAATAGCGGTATGAAATTTCAGTGAATGTAGCTAATAATCTCATCTCATCTCATTATCTCTAGCCGCTTTATCCTTCTACAGGGTCGCAGGCAAGCTGGAGCCTATCCCAGCTGACTACGGGCGAAAGGCGGGGTACACCCTGGACAAGTCGCCAGGTCATCACAGGGCTGACACATAGACACAGACAACCATTCACACTCACATTCACACCTACGGTCAATTTAGAGTCACCAGTTAACCTAACCTGCATGTCTTTGGACTGTGGGGGAAACCGGAGCACCCGGAGGAAACCCACGCGGACACGGGGAGAACATGCAAACTCCACACAGAAAGGCCCTCGCCGGCCCCGGGGCTCGAACCCAGGACCTTCTTGCTGTGAGGCGACAGCGCTAACCACTACACCACCGTGCCGCCCTGTAGCTAATAATGCCTATGAAAAATGAACTTTGATAAGGGAAAATTAAGGAACAATGTCTCACACTAGCAGTAGAGCTGGGCGATATGGCCTAAAAAAATCTTTGACTTTTTCACAAAAAATCCAATTTTCGATTTTAATCGATTTTTTTCCCCCTACTAAAATTGCCTTCCACCGTGCCCCATTCTTATCATAACGCACACAGTTCGAAAATGTGTTAGGGATGGTTGCTTGCTTTATTTTGGATGGTGTGCTCGTGCTGCGGCTGTTTTCATTCCGCTGGGAGCAGCACTGCTCCCACTCCGCTGCATGCTTCTGTTTAAGGTGTTGGAATAAATTCGTCTTGCTGCTTCCTTTGGAAGCAACTGTTTTCAAACACACCTTACAACGAGGACTTGTTTGGTCTGCGTCCGACGCCGCAAAACCGAACCAATTCCAGATCACGGAGGAAGTTACTCCTTTCTTGGGCACAAGTTCTCTCTCCCCCCCCCAATCTGTCCCTCTGAGTTACATATTGATCCTGGGATTGAGATGCTGGCCTCTTCTGCCCCTCGGACCTGCTTGATCCATCCTGGTGCCCTGTGTCTGGTCGGAGTTTTATCACACCGCTCCTGTGAGGGACGGCCCTATGAGGACAGTTGAGGGTTATACCTGTTAAAACTGTTAATATTATAGTCAGGCTGTCTGTTGTTGCCCAAATGAGGATGGGTTCCCTTTTGAGTCTGGTTCCTCTCGAGGTTTCTTCATGTCGTCTGAGGGAGTTTTTCCTTGCCACCGTCGCCACAGGCTTGCTCATTGGGGATAGATTAGGGATAAAATTAGCTCATGTTTTAAGTCGTTCAAATTCTGTAAAGCTGCTTTGCGACAATGTTTATTGTTAAAAGCGCTATACAAATAAACTTGATTTGATTTGATTTGAGTTGCGGCTTTCCCCCAATCGCTGCCATGTTGTTTGTGTGTGTCTATGGCAAGCACGCGGGAAGAGGGCTATAGTGTCAGTGCCCGATCCGTCCCTGCTGCCCGATCCGTTCTGCACATGCGCAGAGAGGAGCGTCAGTGGCGGAAGTTAAAGCTGAGAGAAAACTGATTTTCAGAAAAACACATCATTCTTAACTGTAAATTCAAATTAATTGATAAAATCGATTTATCGCCCAGCTCTAATTGGCAGTATTGGAGCTTGAACCCCTCAACCCTCTAATCAGTAACTCAGAGCCTTAACCTGTTAACCACCACTATCACTATCTCTCAAAACTTCTCTCCGCCCATAAAAACCCTAAAATTTGGGATGTGTCTGCTTTTAAACATTCTGGGAGTTTACAGTTGAGACACATGCTGTTCTGAACACTGTGAATCTAATCTAGAAGCAGCAGGTATGCCACCTGTTGAAATTGGGGTGAAATGCACTGAAGCTTCACGTAGCCTCCAAACCACACTTCAGAGCAGTGTTTGAAGCAGAAACGTCTGTGTTTCAGAAGCTTGGCACAGTGTCAAAACATCAGTATCAAGCATCCCATCCCTAACAACAATGTAATAAGATGTTTTCTTTAACACTTCCTGGAACACTCAAACAGCTTTAATAGGTGCATTCGTTTTCAACTTCGACTGACGTCAACTGATTTGACAGGCAATGTGAACAGTCAGCCTCAGTCGAGAAGGAGCTGTAAAATACAGCAGTCAAGCCAGACAGTTTCTCCTTCCTGTTGTAGTTTGCAACTGATGTGACCAACAGGAGATCTTGCGGAATTGAGCTCCTTAATATTTACAGTTAATACAGTTGAAATTCCCCTTTTCTTTTCATTAACTTGAACATGATAACTGATGGAATAAATTCTAGTGCTCCTTTAATAAATTATTGTTGGGCTACAGTCACATAAATTCAGTGTTGTGGTTTCTGCACATGTTTATCATCAGCCTACACTGTAGGAGAAAATAAGAGTGCAATAAAATGTTTTATGGGCGGCACAGTCGCCTCACAGCAAGAAGGTTCTGGGTTCGAGCCCAGCGGCCGGCGGGGGCCTTTCTGTATGGAGTTTGCATGTTCTCCCTGTGTCTGCGTGGGTTTCCTCTGGGTGCTCCAGTTTCCAAAGACATGCGGTTAGGTTAATATGGGACGGCCTTGGGCTGAGGTGCCCTTGAGCGAGGCACCTAACTCCCAACTGCTCCTCGGGCGCTGTTAGCATGGCTGCCCACTGCTCTGGGTATGTGTGTGTGCTCATTGTGCATGTGTGTGGTCACTGCTTCAGATGGATTAAATGCAGAGAGGAATTTCACAGGGGGTGGCACGGTGGTGTAGTGGTTAGCGCTGTCGCCTCACAGCACGAAGGTCCTGGGTTCGAGCCCAGCGGCCAACGAGGACGTTTCTGTGTTGAGTTTGCATGTTCTCCCCGTGGGTTTCCTCCGGGTGCTCCAGTTTCCCCTACAGTCCAAAGACATGCAGGTTAGGTTAACTGGTGGCTCTAAATTGACCGTAGGTGTGAATGTGAGTGTGAATGGTTGTCTGTGTCTATGTGTCAGCCCTGTGATGACCTGACGACTTGTCCAGGGTGTACCCTAGCCTGGGCCCGCCCATCCTAAGCGTGACGCAACACGAGGGCCTGTTCCGAGCTTAGTCTGTCCAGGCAG
The DNA here is from genome assembly GCF_027579695.1 of Neoarius graeffei. Classification (NCBI taxonomy): domain Eukaryota; kingdom Metazoa; phylum Chordata; class Actinopteri; order Siluriformes; family Ariidae; genus Neoarius; species Neoarius graeffei. The sequence continues at coordinate 46,549,047 of NC_083581.1, forward strand.
GCTATCTACAGCATTTCCAAGCTCCCGAAAAATCGGGAACCAATCAACTTTGAGCATCTCCAACGGCCCTGGGTAGAGGCGTGTTCAAGGCAGTGACGTAGTAGAACTGCGACCGGAAGCCATAGATTGTTTACAGAATCTATGCCGGAAGCGCTTCATTCACATCACGAACATGGAGCAGCGGCAAGCCTTTAACACAGCGGTAGACGCTGTATTGAAAGCATTCAACGGGAAGTTCTCATTGAAAACGGAGCAAAGAGCAGCCCTGGAGGTATTTATTGAAAGGAAGGACGTTTTCGCCTTGCTCCCGACCGGCTTCGGTAAGAGTTTAATCTACCAGTTAGCCCCGTCGCATCACATACGTCAGAGGAAAGAGTGATGTGATTGGTTTAAGCTTCGTCACAGCCTTTTCTGGCTTCGACCAGAAGCAAACTGAGGCATTTCAGGGAGGCGGGTCAACCACGGGCTCTGGGAAACAGTTTGGCTTAATAACTTGGCCAGACCAAATGCTCGGGAGTTTTGAAGTCGTGTTAGCCAGGCTAGGTGTACCCCGGCTTTTGCCTGTAGTCAGCTGGGATAGGCTCCAGCTTGCCTGCGACCCTGTAGAACAGGATAAAGCGGCTAGAGATAATGGATGGATGGAATTTCACAGGTGTGTAATGAATAAAGTTGTGCTTTCTTTCTTGTGTCACTGGTGCAAAAATCACATATCAGATCCAGGTTTTTCTTAAAATTCACGTTTTGTTTGTCATCGAGGATTCCAGCCAATGAGGGCGATTCTCTGACGTCACGAAGGCGTGCCTGGCTCATACAGTGCCTGACTCAGAAAACTGCAGCGCCTTCTTCTCGCGAGATTTTAATGTCTCGTGACGTAGTAACAGTCCACAGCGCTAGCCAAAGTCGGACAGCATTTCTAACCAGCATGCGTCATGTTAAGTCCAGACTGGGCAGCGCTGAGTTAAGTCGAACGGACATGTGAAATTACTGTACAATAATGATTCGTGTAGCAGGCAACTGTGTGTGTGTGTGTGTTACCGCGGTCTTTTGCACGTGCCCGCGCTGTGTGATGGACTTGCTGTGTTTCTCATTCGCCACTTTCATCCGCTGCACCGCTGACATGATGACCGGAAATGACGAATATTTACACAACGGGACAGAATGACGTCACACTAAAACGTGCTGGCAGGTGAAATAAAGCCGCCAGGTTGTTTAATGTTTCGATATTTTATCAGAGAAGTGGAAATCGTGAGCTGGGGCATTAGCCGAGCCGCTCAGAGACCCGTGGGACACGTGACCACACACTGGCAAACACCCCCCCCCCCCCCCTTTTCCTTTCTTCTTCTCCTCCTCTTGTTTATTGGCGGCTTGCAAACTTGGTGCATTACCGCCATCTGCAAGACTGAAGTGTTAATACTTTTTTGGGAATACAACAGCTTTTATCTATCTATCGAGACCAGTCAGTCTCATAAATAACAAAAACAGCACTTTGTTGACTGTGTCCTAGGCGTCAAACTCCGTAGGCTCTTCAATGTAATCCCAGAAAAATATCTCCTCATTATCTCTAGCCGCTTTATCCTGTTCTACAGGGTCGCAGGCAAGCTGGAGCCTATCCCAGCTGACTACGGGCGAAAGGCGGGGTACACCCTGGACAAGTCGCCAGGTCATCACAGGGCTGACACATAGACACAGACAACCATTCACACTCACATTCACACCTACGCTCAATTTAGAGTCACCAGTTAACCTAACCTGCATGTCTTTGGACTGTAGGGGAAACCGGAGCACCCGGAGGAAACCCACACGGATACGGGGAGAACATGCAAACTCCGCACAGAATGGCCCTCACCGGCCACGGGGCTCAAACCTGGACCGTCTTGCTGTGAGGCGACGGCGCTAACCACTACACCACCGTGCCGCCCCATCCCAGAAAAATATATTATCTCATCTCATCTCATTATCTCTAGCCGCTTTATCCTTCTACAGGGTCGCAGGCAAGCTGGAGCCTATCCCAGCTGACTACGGGTGAAAGGCGGGGTACACCCTGGACAAGTCGCCAGGTCATCACAGGGCCGACACATAGACACAGACAACCATTCACACTCACATTCACACCTACGGTCAATTTAGAGTCACCAGTTAACCTAAGCTGCATGTCTTTGGACTGTAGGGGAAACCGGAGCACCCGGAGGAAACCCACGCGGATACGGGGAGAACATGCAAACTCCGCACAGAAAGGCCCTCACCGGCCACGGGGCTCAAACCTGGACCGTCTTGCTGTGAGGCGACGGCGCTAACCACTACACCACCGTGCCGCCCCATCCCAGAAAAATATATTATCTCATCTCATTATCTCTAGCCGCTTTATCCTTCTACAGGGTCGCAGGCAAGCTGGAGCCTATCCCAGCTGACTACGGGCGAAAGGCGGGGTACACCCTAGACAAGTTGCCAGGTCATCACAGGGCTGATAGACACAGACAACCATTCACACTCACATTCACACCTACGGTCAATTTAGAGTCACCAGTTAACCTAACCTGCATGTCTTTGGACGAAACCGGAGCACCCGGAGGAAACCCACGCGGACACGGGGAGAACATGCAAACTCCGCACAGAAAGGCCCTCACCGGCCACGGGGCTCAAACCTGGACCGTCTTGCTGTGAGGCGACGGCGCTAACCACTACACCACCGTGCCGCCCCATCCCAGAAAAATATATTAGTTTCATTTAAAAGGTTGTAATGCAGGGGCGGATCCAGGAAAATAGGAAGGGGAGCATCAACCTGGTAAGGGAAGGGGTCCTGGGGGCCGCCAGAGGCTCAGTTCTCAAGACTCAGGGGATTTAAAGTGCATATTCTGGACCAATTTCGTTTATTTTTTTATATGAAAGTATGTCCCTTTACACACTCATCCAGAAGGGTAATTTTGCACAAGGCCATCTGTCTACAGCAGAAAAAATAAAATAAAGCGTGTCTGGAAAAATCCCAAGGGAGTCTGGAGCCAGAATTGTGACGTTATCTGAGGAAGCGCCAGCAGGCTGTGCAAGCTTTGCACAGTTTCAGTGCACAACCTGTGTAGACCAAGCGCTCCCATTTCTCACTCATTTGGAAAATGATAAGTACTAATCCCATCAAGATTGGTGTTGCTACACCCTCCTACGATACATCTGTTAACCATTTTAATAAATACGTGATAACATTGAAGAAATTTGCAGAAAGCCACCAGGTCGTTTTCTCATAAACAAACCAGCGCTGACATAGGATTCAGAAGGAGGCGTCCCACGCGACGTCACGAAAATTAATGTTTCCCAGGAAATCCAAATGCCAAGTTTTTTTCAGAGGCGGACCAATTCGCCTCAAATGGCTCGATTTCAACTGAATTTTTCTGGTATTGCGCAAGGTAAAAAAATTGCAGAGAATTCAGAATGTTACAGATATTTGACCAAAGTTTAATATAAAATAGGAGAATTACATTGATCTTGCTCCTGAATTTACCCGTGATATGCACTTTAAAGCAGATATTTTTCAGACCTGTTGCAAAAATCACCATCTCTCACAGACCTATCCAGCTGTTGTCATAAAAATCAAAGTGAGGCTCACCCCCAAACGGCATGTGTACCATGCACGGTGGTGTAAGTGGCCTAACAGTTGCCTCACAGCAAGAAAGTCCAGGTTCGAGCCCCGTGGCCAACGAGGGCTTTTCTGTGCAGAGTTTGCATGTTCTCCCCGTGTCTGCGTGGGTTTCCTCCGGGTGCTCCGGTTTCCCCCACAGTCCAAAGACATGCAGTTAGGTTAATATGGGACGGCCTTGGGCTGAGGTGCCCTTGAGCGAGGCACCTAACTCCCAACTGCTCCCCGGGCGCTGTTAGCATGGCTGCCCACTGCTCTGGGTATGTGTGTGTGCATGTGTGTGTTCACTGCTTCAGATGGGTTAAATGCAGAGAGGAATTTCACAAGTGTGTGATGAATAAAGTTGTTCTTTCTTTCTTTCTTTCTTTCTTTCTTACATACACAGGGTATAGTAAGCACAGGGATACCCTATTAATGAATATGAGCAGTAGCCGGACAGCCGACACATGTGTGTCTGCAGTAAGCCTGCTGCAGCATCTTATCATTTTGGCTTGTGAACATGCGTGTTAACAATACCATAAATATAAAAGGATGGCTCACACCCTTTACATGTCGTCTACAGTGCAGTCAGGGAGTACAGTATGTTATTATAGTTTGGAAAATAATGAATTATAAGCAGATTGTCACATGTAGTCTGTCTGCCCAAATTTCAGCCTGTCCGAATGACGGGTCAGAGGCCCGGAATAATGCAGCTGGGGGTCCAGGGCCTGCCTTAGGGTCCTGGAAGCTGAAGGGCTTTAGATGCCTGGAGATGGCTTCTCAGCTATTTCCAGGTACACTTTTTGTGATCTGGGCGGCACAGTGGTGTAGTGGTTAGTGCTGTCGCCTCACAGCAATAAGGTCCGGGTTCGAGCCCCGTGGCCGGCGAGGGCCTTTCTGTGCGGAGTTTGCATGTTGTCCGCGTGGGTTTCCTCCGGGTGCTCCGGTTTCCCCCACAGTCCAAAGACATGCAGGTTAGGTTAACTGGTGACTCTAAATTGACCGTAGGTGTGAATATGAGTGTGAATGGTTGTCTGTGTCTATGTGTCAGCCCTGTGATGACCTGGCGACTTGTCCAGGGTGTACCCCGCCTTTCGCCCGTAGTCAGCTGGGATAGGCTCCAGCTTGCCTGCGACCCTGTAGAACAGGATAAAGCGGCTAGAGATAATGAGATGAGATGAGATGCCAAAAGATTCAAGAAAAACATGCTTAAAGTTTGTATACCCAACTTATTGGGGGGGATGTCCAGTTGGTTACAACTTATTGATTGTACTTACAGGTACTATAACAACACTCGTGAAACATTATGTCAAGAATTACTATTTTTATATTATGTTTATAATAAATCTATAAGAAAAGTAGTAATTAACAATAGAACTCTTCATATATAATAGAGTTAAAGAGGTGAAGAGATTCCAAGTAACTTTGTAACAAAATGACTTTTAAAATGGCTCAAAACTAGACAAGGTAATATCATTTGGCATTCAGACTAAAATCTGCTAGATTAGAACTTAGAAAATAGAAGAAAACACAGCGAAAGAGAAACCAATCAAAACCGAAAGAGTGAAAGTGATTATCATGCTGTTACCATGAGAACAGTCTTTTATGACGGAGTAAGTGGCCTCAGCACTCCGACTCAGGTGACAAGTTTTATGTTTCATCTCATCTCATCTCATTATCTCTAGCCGCTTTATCCTGTTCTACAGGGTCGCAGGCAAGCTGGAGCCTATCCCAGCTGACTACGGGCGAAAGGCGGGGTACACCCTGGACAAGTCGCCAGGTCATCACAGGGCTGACACATAGACTATGTTTCATCTAATTTAGGTAATTTAAAAAATATATATTTGGCAGTGGGCACATAGGAAAGTGTAAAGTATAAAGCTTCTGTAAATATGTTTCTCATGCTTGTATGATAAAAACTTGTGAAGATATTTACCTAAATCCATGACCTACTCATTCTAAACCTGCCAAGCTTCGCCGGCGAAGCTCTCAACCCCAGAGGGTTAAAATACAATGGAAAAAAACACTTTGTCAGGGTCCAAAACCTGTAGTAGTCTATTTTCTTTGAACATTAGCGGTGTACCTATCCAGCTGAGAACAGCGTCGCATGGTGTCAGAACAGAATGCACTCCTACTCGCTAATGAGAGGCGACTTGTCATTCATTGAGAGCATCCGCGATCGGCCAATCACAGGCCGTGTTACACGTAATGTATTCGCCCAGTGTAACATTTGGAAGAAAATTAGAAGTAGATTCGACCCATATCTTTACAATTTTTCATGGGCCATCTGGTTTGATGCTTTTGAAATACAGACGGACAAATGTGAAAATTACCAGTTAATGTCTGCCGGTCCGGCCTTATTTCCCACACTGTTATCATGTCAATGCACAAAGTTCCCATGACTTGACAAGATCCAACAGGACTCGTCCAGCTTGCTTTTCACTGCATTCGTGTCATGAGCAAAAAAACTAAGCTGGGACCTACTATTAAATATAAATTTATACCATAAACTCTTTAGTTTAATCCCACATAATGATTTATTTTGTTTATTTTTAAAACCTTATTAATTAAATAAAAAGCGCCGAGCATATCTCGGTATCTGCAATACTAAAACCTTTTTTTAAAAACGAAATAAAGTTGAACCCCCTTAAATCCACACCAGTAATGTATAGACGAGGTGTACCGGTACAACAACCTAAGCATTGTGGAAAGATTATGGACATATTTTTCCTTATCAAATTCACCGATATTTCTTGATATCCTTGTCGAAACCTACTTTGTTTCTTACTCTTTCATTTGACAATCACCATTTTGTATTTAAATGCGCGTTTGAGAAGTCACGTGCGGTGTCGATAATAGTGATCACTTTCACCGGTGTCCACCATTATCGACACCCTGTGGAATTAAGAAGCATTTACAACTTATGTATCGATCTTTGTGTAACATTGTTGAATTAGATTAAGTACTTTAAAAGTGCTGTGATTTCTATATTTTTTTTTCTGATTCATAACAGAATGGAATGCTTATAGAGTATTTGGAATCCTATTGCAATAAATAGAATTAGAGCAGAAGTAAATTCCTAGCATATAAAATATTACATGCTTGAAATATTCAGATTTTTCTATTCCATTCAGAATTTTTTTTCTTCAGTTTGTTGTGAATATCTACCACATATTACAGTATAAGTAGACATTTTATATTTTTAGATGTAAAAATATAAAGTTTTGGTTTGAGGAATGACATGCGACCTTTGACTTGGATTTTCATGTGGTTACAATGTCAATTGCCTGTTGATATTTACTGGTAAACTACAAAATTAGAAATTAATACAAACAACAACGAATAATTACAAAATATGATCTACGAAAATACTTAGAAAGTGGGGAGAAAGCGGAACAACAAAAAGATTTTCTGACACAGGTTCAACATTATCAGTTAATTTGTTTACAAACATTAGAATTACTTCCTCATTTACATAAGCACTGACATTGATATATTTAAATAAAATATTTTTTTGTTTTATATATTTTTTAAAATATTTTGTACTAAATATAAGACTATAAAAAATTTTAATTAAAATAAAAACTAAAATTTAATTTAATTTAAATAAAAAATTACATTTAAATAAAAAGTATGTTTTGTTAACTTAATACCACATACTGATTTTTTTTTTTATAAATAATCATCTGGATGTCGATAATTGTGGAACGGTGTGGATAACTGTGGACAAAGGTGTCAATAATTGTGGAACAGTGTGGATAACTGTGGACAAAGGTGTCAATAATTGTGGAACGGTGTCATGTGATCTGATATGCTAAGTAATCGGGAATCAACTCATTTTTTTTCCAGTGGAAGTTTGAGTAATTATTCATGCACAATTTATGTATTGAAAGTTTTTTACACTTTTGCAACGGCCAAAAGATCGTAAAGATGTTGAAAATTATAGCCGCCGCTCTAGTACAAAGACAACATATCAAATATTGAAACTGAGAAATTTTATAGTCATTTAAAAAATACGTGCTCATTTTGAATTTGATGTCAGCAACACGTTTCAAAAAAAGTTGGGACAGGGGCATGTTTGCCACTGTGTTGCATCACCTCTACTTTTAACAACATTCTGTAAACTTTTGGGAACTGAGGAGACCAATTGCTATAGTGTTGAAAGTGAAATGTTGTCCCATTCTTGCCTGATATACTATTTCAGTTGCTCAACAGTTAGGGGTCTCCTTTGTTGCATTTTGTGCATCATAATGCACCAAATGTTTTAAATGGGAGACAGGTCTGGAATGCAGACAGGCCAGTTTAGCACCCGGACTCTTTTACTACGGAGCCATGCAGTATGTGCTGAAAGCAGTTTGGCATTGTCTTCCTGAAAGAAGGAAGGCCTTCCCTGAAAAATATTTTGTCTGGATGGCAGCATGTTGCTCTGAAATGTGTTTATATCATTCAGCATTAATGATGCCTTCCCAGATGTACAAGCTACCCATGTCACGTGCACTAATGCACCCTCATACCATCACAGATGCTGGCTTTTGAACTGTGCATTGATAACAACCTGGATGGTCCCTCTCCTTTTCAGCCTGGAGGACATGGTGTCCATAATTTCTAAAAGAATTTCTGCTTTTGATTCATCAGACCTTGGCACAATTTTCCACTTTGCCTCAGTTCATTGTAAAAGAGCTCGGGCCCAGAGAAGGTGGCGGTGTTTCTGGATATTGTTTATATTTGGTTTTAACTTGCATGTAATGGTTATGGATGCAGTAATGAACTGCTTTCACAGATGATGGTTTTTTGAAGTGTTCCTGAGCCCATACAGTGATTTCTGCTACAGACACGTGTCTCCTTTTAATGCAGTGTCACCTGAAGGCCTGAAGATCTTTTCAGCCTTGTCTCTTGCATGCAGAGATTTCTCCAGATTCTCTGAATCTTTTAATGATATTATGTAACAGGATGATGTGATCCCCAAATTCTTTGTAATTTTACATTGAGGAATGTTATTCTTAAATTGTTGCACTGTTTGCCCACGCAGTCTTTCACAGAGCAGTGAACCCCTCCCCATCTTTACTTCTGAGAGACTCAGCCTCTCTGGGACGCTCTTTTTATACCCAGTCATGCTACTGACCTGCTGCCAATTAACCATTCTCATCTCATTATCTCTAGCCGCTTTATCCTGTTCTACAGGGTCACAGGCAAGCTGGAGCCTATCCCAGCTGACTACGGGTGAAAGGGGGGGGGGGGGGGGGGGGGTACACCCTGGACAAGTCGCCAGGTTATCGCAGGACTGACATGCCAATTAACCAAATTAGTGTTTTGTTGTTGTTTTTTGAGCATTACACAACTTGTTCAGTCTTTTGTCCCAACTTTTCTGAAACATGTTGCTGACATCAAATTCAAAATGAGCATATATATTTTTTTTAAATTCTCAGTTTCACCATTTGATATGTTTTCTTTGTACTATTTTCAATGAAATATAGGGTTTCCATGATTTGCAACTTATCACATTCTGTTTTTATTTATAGTTTACACAGCTTCCCAACTTTTTTGGAATCGGGGTTGTATAAAATATATGCTGAACAATAACGTTCTCCTTTTTAAAAGTGATGAACTACAAAATCCATCCATCCATCCATCCATCCATTATCTGTAGCCGCTTATCCTGTTCTACAGGGTCACAGGCAAGCTGGAGCCTATCCCAGCTGACTATGGGCGAGAGACGGGGTACACCCTGGACAAGTCGCCAGGTCATCGCAGGGCTGACACAGAGACAAACAACCATTCACACCTACGGTCAATTTAGAGCCACCAATTAGCCTAACCTGCATGTCTTTGGACTGTGGGGGAAACCGGAGCACCTGGAAGAAACCCACACAGACACGGGGAGAACATGCAAACTCCACACAGAAAGACCCCCGTCAGCCACTGGGCTCAAACCCAGAACCTTCTTACCGTGAGGCGACAGTGCTAACCACTACACCATCGTGCCACCTGAACTACAAAATATTTAGCAAAATGTTTAACATGTTGAAAGACACTCACATGCAGTGTGTTTGAATAAGCACTATAATGACATTCAGTACTGTGAGGTGGATAAATACAGCTTGTTCTCCCATCTCTGATCAGAAATCTGCTTTGTGGGTGCAGAAAGCAGTGCAGTTTGTAGCAATGGATTCAGCAACAGCAGTACAACAATACAGTAAACAGCAAGTAAGAAATTACAGAGCACAAAGTACCAACCTGATCCATAGCCATGATAAAGTCCTAGCACATCAGTAGTACATGCTACACACATGCAACAAACACATGCAGGTTCATGCTGTGACTTTTTTTTTTTTCAAAAACATACGTTTTAACCATCCGCACAAGCATGTGTTATGAATGTGAATTGTAAAATTTGTACATGTTGGAGGCTGTTTTCAAAAAGCTTCATTTTCAATGACCCAAAATAGCATTTTCATGTGGACTAAGAGGAAAAACAGAAGAACTATGTGTGGACGGGGCCTGACTCAGATTGTGTAAATGTACAGTTAAACACAAATAGACAACCACTAAACTGAGATAGTGATAAAATCATGAAATCTACATCAAAGAGCTACAGAGCTATCTTCAACAGTTTTATTCATGCAGTTACAGTTTAATATTATTAAATATAATGTTTCTTACTTTGACTTGAACTATATTTGGGTGGTGCAGTTGTTAGCACTGTCACCTCACAGCAAGAAGGTTTTGAGTTTGAACCTCGCGGCCGACTGGGGCCTTTCTGTGTGGAGTTTGCATGTTATCCCCGTGTCTGTGTGGGTTTCCTCCCACAATCCAAAGACATGCAGTTAGGGTCAACTGGCTACTCTAAATTGCCCACAGGTGTGAATGTGATTGTGAATGGTTGGTTGTCTGTGTTAGTCCTGCAGCAGATTGGTGATCTGCCCAGGGTGTTCCCTGTCTCTCACCCGAAGTCAGCTGGGATTGGCTCCAGATATGTTTATCATTTATATTACTGACACATTTCATCACTTCAGTTTGTTATGATGTTACACATGGCTCCCCGGGGTGTGTCTTAATTCACACTGAACCACAGTGCCTGTTGCAGTGCATTGTGGAATATCAGAAGTGCAAATAAATATTCCACATTATGCCCTGTGTAAAATAAGTCAGAATAGATAATAGATAATGACACCCACAATGGAGACATAAAGCAGTTTGAACTCATCTTCAATTTCACAGTAAAGTGTGGTATCATCATCATCATCGTCATTATCATCATCACCATTACAGATGAACATCATTTCCAATTTAACACACACACACACACACACACACACACACACACACACACACACACACACACACACACACATTATCTTTGTGAGGACTTTGTGAGGACTTTCCATTGGTTTATTTATTGCATATCCTAACCTCAGTACCCAAAAGGCTTGTCATTTTTTTAAAGCACTTTTTTGTGGAGACCTGAATTTCTCCACAATTTAAAGCTTGTAATTGAATCCTAACATGGAGTTCTGTACATCATTCTTGCCATACTGTAATTACACACATTTTATTCTCTCTCTCTCTTTCTCTCACACACACACACACACACACACACACACACACACACACACACACACACACACACACACACACACACACACACACACAATAAGCCCTGGAAAAGAGGTCAGGGCAGGTCAGGTTCACTGATCTCAGGTCAGTGTCTCGGTTCAGCTACAATTTTTTTCTCACTAAATGTCTGGTCCAGAATCAGCATTTGGCCTCGTCCTCAATCACAGCTCTAATTCACTCTCACTAATTACTCCTGCCTCATCAGCTAGTCCATAGTATCCCAATTAAACCATCCTTATCTGACAGCTCATTGGCCTGTATGGAAGGTGGTGGAGTGCGGTTAATCATTTTAACCCCAGCGTCAGCAGCCCAGTCCACTGAGCGCTCCGATACGGTCCACTTTAATCCCAAAACAGCCACGTGCAGAGCCCTTTCTGTTCCGTACACGCAACTTCGTCTGCCCCATCAGGAAATCCAGGAATGGGTGAGGCACAAGGTGGAGAGGTTCTTCCATCACAAAGAGTCCTGGCAGACCACGCCCATCACTCTCAGAGGGGGTGGGGTTTTGAGCTGAGCCTTCTGTAACCTCAGGCTGGGACAATAAGAGGGAAGTGATCTCTGATCCAAACAGATCCTGTAGAATCTGACACCACACACACACACACACACACACACACACACACTTTCAATTGATAATATAAAGATTTTATTTGCTTTCATTACAAAATAAAAGTTAGTGTAAGGTTAATCTCAGATGCTTTTATTTATGAATGTTTAAAATATTTACATCCCCCAAATCAGAAAGAGTTGGGATGGTATGGAAAATTCAAATAAAAAAGAAAGCAGTGATTTCTAAATTTAGTTAAGTTAAGGGCAAGGACACAAGCCTAAGCTGAACACCCATGATCTCCGATCCCTCAGAGGGCACTGCATCAAGAACCATCAGTCATCTATAGCTGATATAATCACATGGGCTCGGGATTACTTTGGCAAATGTTCGTCAAGCACTACAATCCAGGGTTACATCCACAAATGCCAGTTAAAACTTTACTGTGCAAAAAGGAAGCCTTATGTAAACTGTGTCCAAAAGTGCTGTTGACTTCTCTGAGCTCAGAGGCATCCAGGATGAACCATCATGCAGTGGAAACGTGTACTGTGGCCAGATGAATCAGTATCCCAGATCTTTTTTGGAAGAAGTGGACACGGTGTGCTCTGGACCAAAGATGAAAAGGGCCATCCAGACTGTTACCAGCAACAAGTCCAAAAGCCAGGGTCTGTCAGGATATTGTGTCTGTCAGGGTATTGGGATTGTGTCAGTGTCCTTGACAAAGGTAACTTGCACCTCTGTGATAGCAGCATTAATGCAGAAAAGTACACCGAGATTTTGGAGCAACATATGCTGCCTTCAAGACAATATCTTTTCCAGGGATATTTCAACAAGACAATGCAGAACCACATTCTGCAGACAGTACAAAGGCATGGCTGTGGAAGGCAAAGGGGAACTTGCCATTAGTCAAAGGTAGGCAATTGCCTAGACCTCCAAGCTATTAAAGGCCCCATAAAAGCTGTCATAGACTTATAGTTAAGAATTAGGGCTGTCGAAGTTAACGTGTTATTAGTGCGTTAAAGCAATTTAATTTGATCGCGATTAAAAAAAATGACGACATTATCGCAGGGTATTTAAACAACAGTGAACTGGGCTCATCTTGGTAAGGAACAATGCAGATTTTCGCGGGTGACTAGCATGCAAAATAAAGCTAGTTATAACATTAACTTTGTGGTAAAACGTAGCTCTACAACTTGTCAAATAAACCCGCAACATGGTCAGTTAAATTGTAGTCTGCATATGCGATGGGGTGCGAGTTCCGTTTACTTTCACTTTACTGGGTGAAATGTGTTGATATCTGATGGGCTATGATCGGGAATGCGCACATTCCCTTTTCTCCACCTGTAGATTGTAGGTAGCCTAGCGATTTCCAAATAGCCTACTGCTTCACTTGAATGAACTTGCAGGAGTCAAGCTACTTCCTCTTTGCTCTTCGAAGTGTAGCTTGCAGCCATTACCGTTGAGTAAAAAAATATAGTCTGTTATTTCTCCAAATCGTATTTTGCACATAGCCTATGCCCAACAGATGTTTGATAGGCTACATTGGAAAGAATATGCTGCATGCCTAGATCTAATATCAAAACCCGAATGCCAAATATTTGTGCATTAGGCCTATATATTGTCTATCATAGAGAAGATGAGCCTTATAATTGACATGGAGCATCAGAGCATATATTCAAATGTTTGCTCTGATGTAGAAATGTATTTGAGGACAATTTAAACAGATGTTTAAAGTTTTTTTTGCGATTAATCGCGATTAACTACATAATTTTATGAGATTAATCGCGATTAAAAATGTTAATCGTTTGACAGCCCTATTAAGAATTTATAGTTAGGTTTTTTTCTTTTTGCAAACTGATGTGTTTGTAAAAATTCATATGTGAAAATGGCATCAGAATACTTAATTTAAGACCATCTCAGTCCCCCATTACTTTCAGTCTCCACTACATTGTACTATTCCATGGCCTTACTGTGCATTTGCAGAAATGTTTCAGAAAGTAGAGAACATGTAAACAGCTCGGCATGGTGTACAGACTGTTTGTTTAAAAATGAAGTGAAGCTACTCCAATGGTCCTGAGAAAAGGAGGAAGCGAGAGAAAAAAAGGTTTTATCAAAACTACCAAAGATATGCACTCTTTTCATGGCGGCTATTAAAGCTGAGTTGATTAGGGCCAAATAGTAAGAAAAACTCAACCAATATACAATACCAGTCAAAATTTTGGACATAACTTCTAATTCAGTGTTTTTTCTTTATTTTTATTAATTAAAAGACACTTTTTGACTTCATGTCTTAAGGTAATGATGGACTGTCATTTCTCTTTACTTAGTTGAGTGGTTCTTGGCATAATGTTAATTACTACAGTTGTGGAGTAGGGCTATGTCCAAACTTTTGACTGGTACTGTATATAGATATGAAGAGTTTGGTTCCAAAACTTGATAAGCACCTGCTTTTTTTTAAAAATCAAGTTTCCATCAAAAGAAGTTTGACATTTGATCGCTATTCAAAGTTCCATAATCAATTTTATGCAAAACGCGATATCCGCCATGTTTCTCTGCATCCTTTTTCTTTCCAGACTGTAGCAAACAACACTACTGATTTTCAGCAAAACACGATATCTCCACTCAACCAATCACAGCGCACCATTCAAATACAGAAACAGTAATAACAGCTCCCATTGACTGTTAACATTGTGGAGAATCCCCATCTTTTAGTGAGATTTTGAATGAAATGAATGAATTAATTTGATGGAAACAAACATTTCTTATCTGAATGTTTTATTATTCCAGTAGAAAATGTGGTCCAATGTTATTTTCCACTTTGAGCACACCTGATTTCTCCTCGTGTGTGTATATATATATATATATATATATATATATATATATATATATATATATATATATATATATATATATATATATAACCCAGTTAAAGAAATAAATAATGGGTAAAGAAAAGCACTTATTTATTATTTTTATATGTTTTATTTTTTATTTCCTGTAATAAATACAAAGTTTTATGGTAAAAGTGTTATTTAAATGTAAAAATGTACATTAGTTTACGTTTTACATACCTTTACGAGGTCCAATCAATCAGGGTGATGGTGTGGCCGGAACCGGAAGGGAGAGAGGGAGAAGAAGAACGAACGAGAGTGAGGAACTGCATGGCGGCGGAATCATTACGGCAGAGCAAAAGACTTTGAAAAAATACGCTGGTTGAGGAACGTAGGTCGAGACAAATGGACAGTGAGTCTCAGAGGGACTGTTCAGTCAACGCAGCGTTGTGTTTGAGTATACAGGTGGAGCATTCTGGAAAAGAGTGTTTGACGAAAAGTGCAGCTAAAAGCTAATGTAGCTCACATTAGCTTACCTGACGGCCTTCACGGGCGAGCAGCTTATTCAGTCACTCGCGAAGGTGAAGCCTGTTAGCCTGCGGTGAGTGTCTACCACGGACGCTACCGGGAGAGTGGACGGGAGGAATCGTCTACGGCCCAAGCGGCAGCAACACGCTGTACCGCGACAAGGACGAGGACGCCATTACTGCCGTGAGTTCGTTATTGTTTCTTTTGCGTGGTGGCGCGAAGCAGCCGTTTTAGTTTCCTGGCTCCCACGAACGCAAGCATCGACCCAGGCCTGCATCACTCCCCTGACACATTGGGTACCCATTTTATTTTCCTTTAGTGACTTAAAGTGCCGGCTATAGGTGAAATATTTTATTTGTTGTTTTTGAAACTTGGGTGCATATTGAAACAAAAACATTGAATTGACAGGGAAACTGGTTCTTTAAGTTTATTGAATTGTTTAGTGATTTAAGGGACAAATAATTTTGAGATTTGCATTGGAACATTGTTTCTTTTTATTTTCCATTATTGAAATATGTGATTGTGTGTGTGTGTGAGAATAGTTATAAAAGTAAATCATTAAAACTTACCTGTATCTATTCATTTTTTCCCATGGCATCTTATGAATATAGTATTTAATTTATGTACAGCAGTGATTAAACAACCTTAAAACAGTATTAAAACACAGTTGGTTAATTAAAAAGTAGCGTTAATAATAGAGTTCATACATAACAGGTCAGAAATAGTGTATTACAGTATACTTACCCACCAGCATTAATTACCCATAAAGAAAGAGATTTCTTGCACTTAATGAACTTGGGGAGCGCACCTCAGTAAAATAGACCTGACGTCTAGAGGGCGCTACACACACACACACACACACACACACACACACATTTTTTATATGGCTTTTGTGACTACAGGGAACCCGATCATGGGTGCAAGGCAACATATCTCAAACACTTGACCACCGGATAGTGAAATTTGTATCTTTATTTGCACAAGATAGATAGGTTTTTGTCCAGCGCTTCTTTTTAATTTGCTTTTTAAAGAGTAATATTGGATTATTTACGAACACATTTTACACTCATCGGGAGCTCTGCTTTTAGGCAGTGCCTATATACACCCACACACACTATATATATATATATATAGTGTGTGTGTGGGTGTATATAGGCACTGCCTAAAAGCAGAGCTCCCGATGAGTGTAAAATGTGTTCGTAAATAATCCAATATTCCTCTTTAAAAAGCAAATTAAAAAGAAGCGCTGGACAAAAACCTATCTATCTTGTGCAAATAAAGATACAAATTTCACTATCCGGTGGTCAAGTGTTTGAGATATGTTGCCTTGCACCCATGATCGGGTTCCCTGTAGTCACAAAAGCCATAAAAAATCAAGTTGATGTATTATCATTTTCTCTTCAGTATGGAGCGCCACTCTGCTCTGCTATGAATTTAACTGTACATGCTGTACAAGGTGTTCAAACTTTTAAATTCATTGTTCAGAATAAAATGTTTGTCCTTTTTTCCTAAAAAAAAGTTTCCATGTAAATATTTGACTGGGTCTATTAACATTCCTCAGAGCTTCGTGTGTAAAATAGACTGTTGCTTGTAGATGACAAGATGAATATAATTTGGGAAAATCTGTGGTCCAATATAAGAGATGGTCCAAGTTCAGAGGCTGTCATATGTGTAGATCAACTTTACTTCTTGTTTCTAGTTAGATTAGATTAGATAGATTAGATAAAACTTTATTGATCCCTTTGGGGGCGGCACGGTGGTGTAGTGGTTAGTGCTGTGGCCTCACAGCAAGAAGGTCCGAGCTTGAGCCCTGTGGCCGGCGAGGGCGTTTCTGTGTGGAGTTTGCGTGTTCTCCCCGTGTCTGCATGGGTTTCCTCCGGGTGCTCCGGTTTCCCCCACAGTCCAAAGACATGCAGGTTAGGTTAACTGGCGACTCTAAATTGACCGTAGGTGTGAATGTGAGTGTGAATGGTTATCTGTGTATATGTGTCAGCCCTGTGATGACCTGGCGACTTGTCCAGGGTGTACCCCGCCTTTCGCCCATAGTCAGCTGGGATAGGCTCCAGCTTGCCTGCGACCCTGTAGAACAGGATAAAGCGGCTAGAGATAATGAAATGAGATGAGATGATCCCTTTGGGCGGGTTCCCTCAGGGAAATTAAGATTCCAGCAGCATCATTACAGATAAACAGAGAAAAGAAATAGAGAACTTCTAGATAAATTAAAATAAATTAAGTATTTACATATACAAATATAAAAAGAATAAGATATGGGGAAGAGAGGAAGGGGGCGGCGGCAGCAGGAGAGATATTGCACATTGTCCGGTATTGCTTATTGTCAGGCTAGGCTACTGCTCCTTCCCGTCCTCCTGTTCCCCCTCCTCCCCCCCAGAGAGGAGTTGTACAGTCTGATGGTGTGAGGGACAAAGGAGTTTTTGAGTCTGTTCGTCCTGCACTTGGGAAGGAGCATTCTGTCACTGAACAGGCTCCTCTGGTTGCTGATGACGGTGTGCAGAGGGTGACTGGCATCGTCCATGATGTTCAATAGTTTGTCCATAGACCTCTTCTCTGCCACCGTCACCAAAGAGTCCAGCTTCATTCCGACCACAGAGCCGGCCCGCCTGATCAGTTTGTCCAGCCTGGATGTGTCCTCTTTGGATGTGCTGCCACCCCCAGCACACCACGGTGTAAAACAGGACACTGGCAACCACAGACTGATAGGACATCCACAGGAGTTTCCTGCAGATGCTAAAGGACCGCAGCCTCCTAAGGAAGTACAGCCTGCTCTGTCCCTTCCTGTATAAGTGTTTGGTGTTGCAAGTCCATATATTTCACACACAAAAATCATTTTTATTGATGTAATGGATTCATAGCATTTTGGAAACAATCTTTTTTAAAATAATTTTTTTTAAATCAAAATCTAGATTTGCATTTTTAATGTTATTACGACTTCATAATGTAGTGTTAAAGTCTCAAATAAAAAATAGTGGTTTTCATGCAACCAATTTTTTGGCAAAGAAAATAATTTTTTTTCTCAAGTTTGTCACAGTGGATTTATTGCATTTTGGAACCAAACTCTTCATATATAGGGTCTAGATTCTGATCATCAGTCTCATGCACATTTTATTTGGAGAGACACACTGTGTCTGTGTGTGTGTGTGCATGCTTTTCCTTGTGGAATTTATGCTCGGGTTATCTAATAGTATGTGTGGCAAATCAAAATTGAAATAAGTCATTATTTTGAAGGAAAAAATCCATGAGATACAGTAAAACATCAAATAATATGCTGCTGTATTGTTTTCAGTGAAATATTATTTTCAAATAATTATTTTCATTTTTAATTTCAATTTCAACATACCATCCCATTTTTTTCTGATTTGGGGTTGTATAAATGAATGTTTATTCATTATTTATTAAAAATGTTCACTTATTGATTTAAACTACTGTATATCTATCCTATTGATTCAGCAACATTACAGAATACACACTTTTCTTAGTGTGTGTGTGTGTGTGTGTGTGTGTGTGTGTGTGTGTGTGTGTGTGTGTGTGTGTTGAACACTCACCTGAGAATCTGGTCTCCTTGCCGATGGTTGGCTCATTACTTCTGTCATCATGGCAATTAAGAGGAAGACAGCAAAAAAGTGAGATGAAGAGACCATCTTGGCTATTGAAGTTAGGCAAAAATAAAAGTTCAAAATAAATAGTTCAAAAATAAATGTCAAAAAAGTTCTTAAATGGAAAACCACTTGGTCGTTCTGTATCCAGAGTTTTAGTGTTGTATCTTCGTTGTACCGTATCTTTATGATTTTGTTTGTTTGTTTATTTGTTGTCTTGTGGTGGTGTGTTCTGTCCTGTGCAGGACTCGTCTGTTTTCAGAGTCAACACTGCAGCGGCCATTTTAAACCCCAGCACTGTGACGTCACACAAACCCTCCTGTTACCATCGAGATAGCGGACGAACATTGCAACAATTTTCATTCATCTATCTTTCAGATTGCTGATTATCCCATCCCTCACTCCATATCTTTCCTTCTGACTTGGTTCTGATTTCACTTGCTCACTGTCTAATTAATTGTTTTACTCTTTTATTTGTTCTTCTTCGTTTCCCACAAAATCTTCATGCATCTCCACAGACATCACCAAAGTGTGTGTGTAGGGGCCCTTTGTATTCTCTTTCAGTCACCCACACTGATGACGTTCTATGTCAAAGTAATTTAATGACTTAATTGGTGTTTACGACCTCTTCCTCCTTTGTGATGGTAAGGAACAATAATGCAGTCCTGTGACCTTTGACTCCTGCAGGTTCCACCTCCCTTAAACCTTCCCCTGGAAACGAGGAACACTCAGGAACTATTTCCTATATACCATAGTTCAACACACTGAGAAGGTTTCCCCAGAGACAGAGAGACAGGCAGAGCATGACAGAAGAATGTGTGTCTGCCCCCCTCCAATGTGACGCACATACGCTGACCCCACATCAAGTCATCATTAAATTGCTCTTTCTCTCTCTCTCTCTCTCTCTCACACACACACACACACACACAGCTTGCTTGTGTGTCTGACGTCAGGGCCGATACCAGTGTGTGAAGGTGAAGAAGGTTTTGCATTTAGTAGCTGTGGTTGCTTAGGAATGAGCAAAAGGCAGAAACTTCAGCACAAATTTAACAACCCGGAAATGCAAAAGTAAGTGTGTGTGTGTTGGAGTGTGCGGGGTGTGGAGGAGGTGTCCTTCCATCATCTTCTCAGATATTTCTGTCTTTGCCCTGTCTGCCTGCCGCTCTCTGACCTCTCTATCATTCATTTCATTTGGTGTCCATCAAGATATAAAAACATGCCCATACACATTTAGTAGATGCTCTTATCCAGAGCAACATACTGTACAACAGACCCAGAGCAGCCTGGGGAGCAGTTGGGGTTAGGTGCCTTGCTCAAGGCACTTCAGCCATTCCTGCTGATCCAGGGAATTGAACCAGTGACCCTTTTAGTCCCAAAGCTGCTTCTCTAACCATTAGGCTATGGTTCACCAAACAGTTTATTAGGAACACTACACTAATACAGGGTTGAGCCTTGTGTTGCTCTCTAAACAGCCTCAATTCTTCATGGCATGGATTCTACAAGATGTTGGAAATATTCCTTGGAGATTCTGGTCCATGTTGACATGATTGCATCACGCCATTCCTGCTGATTTTTAGCTGCATTTTCATGCTGTGAACCTCCTGTATTACCACATCCCAGTGGTGTTCTACTGGCTTCAGATCCAGTGACTGAGAGGGCCACTGAGGAACATTGACCTCATGTCCAAGAAACCAGTTTGAGACGGCTTTTGCTTTGTGACATAGTGCATTATCATGCTGGATTTAGCCATTATAAGATAAGATAAGATGGCAAATTGTGGTCATGAAGGGATGCACATGGTCAGCTACAATATTCAAATAGTCTGTGGCATTCAAGGAATAATTGATTGGTATTAACAGGCCCATGTAAGCTCCTGTGACCTCTGTTGTATGCTGCTACACTCCACACAACTCTAGACCAGAACATGAAGTTGTTGAATTCTACCAAGACATTCACTCACTCATGGACAATATTCCTGCACATAAATATGTTCCTTCTCTGTGGCAACTTTCATGCAAAAACTGGCACCACTGAAGCACTGTTTTCCTACATCACCATGTGGCAGTTCAGAGCAGGTGGGTGGAGCACAGAGGACGGCAGGACAGAGATCAGGTTCCAATTGAGTATTTATTTTCACACTTTGCAGTATAAACTTTACTCAGACACACACATACACACACAACGAGTGTCGGTTCCGGGGAGAGCTCCCTCCGCTCTCGCTCTCCCTCCTCATATAGGGCGCGGTCACTGGGAAGACACACAAACACAGGTTAATTGCTCTCAGGTGAAGTGATTCTGCCACTTACCTTCCCTGACTCCGCCCTCCTGTCACAGACCGGCGCTTGACCACGCCCCCGCTGCCACACACCAATACAAATCACACTAATGAAAAGTTGCTAGACTTTGCAAATTAATTCAGTCTTGTCATAATGAACACACACTACATGAATCCCACAAACAAACAGTGGACCTTTCAATACCCTTCTGGGCATCAAGCACAATTGGACTACATCCTGATTAGAAAGAAATTGATTAATAGCTTCAGAAACTGTCGTGCATACTCCTCATTTTGCATATTCCAATCTGATCACAGAATGGTCTCTGCCAAGATATGCCTCAGTCTCTGCTGCTCCATGAAGGGCACTTCAAATCCAATGAAGCAAATCGACTGGGCACTCACCAGTGGAAATAAAGAGCTCGCAGACCGTCAAAGTCTTCAATTGTTTCCAAGCGTTCTGTCCTGAGGAAGTCTTGCACAATGACAAATACAAAATTGTCTTATCTTGTGTGGATAAAGTATCTTTGGAATAGTCTTCTATGAAGACAGAAAGCAGCCTGAAATTTATCAGTAGTCATGAGTCTGTTATGGCATCTCATGCTAATTTAATCTCTGCTAATCAGAACATGACCAATCTCCTTCACCCTCGAACAGTAGGGGACACAAGCCTGGAACTACCTGCAAGATGCCTATGATCATGAGACTGCCGATTATGTCCAAGACAAGATTGACAGCATAAAGCATCTTCACCACTCCCAGCAGCATTGTATAGCTTGGAAAATAATCAATGGCATCACCAGCAGGAAGGAAAGACCATCTGTCATGCTCAAGGGAAGATCACCCAAAAATTGCAAAGAAGGCTGGCTGAACCACTTCAAGAAGCTTCTTGAAGACTCTTCACCTGTCTCACAAAACCTCCCAATAATTCAAATTGTGAAAGATCTTAATATCAACACTTCTCCCTTCACAATCAAGGAACTTGAAGCAGCTACCTCCGAACTTGCCAGCATAAAGTCAGCCAGTCCTGACAACATTCCTTCATTGATCTGGAAAGATAAGAGCTTCCACCCACTTCTTTTCAAGATTTGCAATCATGTGTACACCTCCCATGAGGGACTTTCATTTTGATTATCCTTGAACACTCTACCCATATTGAAGAAAGGAATTCTCCATGAAAATTATCATGAGATCTCTCTGATTGCCATAACCACAAAGCTGTACAACAAGATGCTCCTAAGCAGACTTGTTCCTGAAGTAGACCCGTTGCTTCGCATAAATCAAAATGGCTTTCAGATAGGGCATTCTACTCTTTCTCATATTCTATCACTGTGGAGGATAGTTGAGGAAATGAGGAACACATAGAAAGATCTTACACTATTGTTCATCGACTTCAAAAAGTCTCTGATTCTGTCAACTGGGAAATCATGTTTGAGATTCATCTGCTTTATGATATTCCAGATGAGATTGTTCAGGCCATCAAGGTTCTCTATACCAACACAAGTCAAGAGTTATTTCCCCTGACAGAGAGACTGAATCATTTGAAATTAGCGCCGGTGTTCTACAACCCCCCCCCACACACACACACACACACACATTCTTAGCTTTTGTTTGTTACACTTAACTTTACAGTGCCGTCATTACATTACATTATGGTGTACTTACACTCACTGCAATAACTCATAGCCCTAAAATATCATGTTTTCTCTCAGGGAGACTTTAGGCCAGTCAGAAAGAGCTACAGGGTGATTGAGGAAATTCCAGAAGGGAGTGGTAGTAACAGTGATAGTGTCAGTGATAAGGACTATCACCCAGAGACACAGGGCAGAGGAGAGTCCAGTGACAACTCAGAAACAGAGACAGACAGTGAGACAGATGTTCAGGAAAACAAACAGAAAAGGAGAACCTGGAAGTGTAAGGACAATGAGTTTGAGGGGGTCCCACCCACATTTCAGGGAAGGTATGAGCTTCATGTGCAGGGTGAAGAGTCTATTGAGATCTTCTCAAATCTCTTTCCTGATAAACTTATAAATGAAATTGTCTTCCAAACAAACCTGTATGCATTTCAGAATGGAAAAGACAATCTTGGCCTTACAACATCAGAGTTGAAAGTCTTTCTAGGAATCAACCAAATTATGTCATTCATAAAATACCCAAGAAACCGCATGTACTGGTCATCCAATCCAGGGCTTCGTCAAAACGCAATAGCAGATGCAATGTCTGTCAACAGATTCGAGGACATCATGAGGTACCTCCACTTTGTTGACAACGCATTGGATGGCCATGATGACAAATTCTTCAAAATTTGCCCATTACTAGTTGAGCTACAGGCAAATTTCTCAGCAGCCCTGGAGCCAGAGGAGTTCCAGTCTGTGGATGAGCAGATCATTCCCTTCAGGTCAGGCACTCTTCAAAACAGTACATTCCCAAAAAACCCAAGCCTTGGGGTTTCAAAGTGTGGGTAAGAGCTGGTGCATCAGGCTATATGTACAGATTTGAGATGTACCAGGGAGCAAGTGGAGGCAGGGGTGAAGTGGGTCAACTTGGAATGGCAGCTGAGGTGGTTCTCCGTCTGTGTGATGACATACAACACAAAAATCACAAAGTCTTTTTTGACAACTTTTTCTGCACCATCCCTCTGCTTGAGAAGCTCAAACGCCAGGGAATTGAAGCAACAGGCACTTGCAGAAAAAACTGCCTCATGGGAGCAGAGGCAAAATTAAAAAGTCAAAAAATCCTCAATGAGGAGGGGAGAGGGGCTACATCCGTGGTGACAACAGATGAGAACATCAGCATAACCAGGTGGCTGGACCGGGCATTAATACATGTGGCATCTACCTGTGCTGGAAAGCAG
The DNA here is from genome assembly GCF_027579695.1 of Neoarius graeffei. Lineage (NCBI taxonomy): Eukaryota > Metazoa > Chordata > Actinopteri > Siluriformes > Ariidae > Neoarius > Neoarius graeffei. Next base: position 46,572,911 of record NC_083581.1, read on the forward strand.
CCACAAGTTGTACCGAGAAGATGGAGAAAGAAAGAGCGCAAGATGATCCAGATCCTGCGTCCGTATTCCATCAAGTTGTACAACACCAACATGGGCAGAGTTGACTTGATGGATCAGAGTGTAGCAGTGTATGCACACCGACGCAAGAATAACAGATGGTACATGCGCATCTTCTTCCATTTTCTTTATGTTACCTGTGTAAATGCATGGCATCTCTATAGAGCAAAGAATAGCAAAGACAGGGATCTGCTTGATTTCAAAGCATCTATTGCCAGGGCACTTATCAATGTCGGATCCCTTAAGCGCTACCGCAGAAGGCCAAGCCACACATCACCTCCTGCTCAGAAGAAAAGGGCACTGATGAAGACACCCACAGAGGTCTGGTTTGGTGTTGGAAATCACTGGCCAAAGCTGACAGATGTGCGAAATGCAAACAGATGTCGTGACGAGGCATGCAAGAAGAAAACAAAGTACATTTGCCAAACATGTCAAATAGCATTGTGTCCTGGGTGCTTTGAAATGTTTCATTCTCTCTCTCTCTCATCTCTCATTATCTCTAGCCGCTTTATCCTTCTACAGGGTCGCAGGCAAGCTGGAGCCTATCCCAGCTGACTACGGGCGAAAGGCGGGGTACACCCTGGACAAGTCGCCAGGTCATCACAGGGCTGACACATAGACACAGACAACCATTCACACTCACATTCACACCTACGGTCAATTTAGAGTCAGTAATTAACCTAACCTGCATGTCTTTGGACTGTGGGGGAAACCGGAGCACCCGGAGGAAACCCACGCGGACACGGGGAGAACATGCAAACTCCACACAGAAAGGCCCTCGCCGGCCATGGGGCTCGAACCCAGGACCTTCTTGCTGTGAGGCGACAGCGCTAACCACTACACCACCGTGCCGCCCTGTTTCATTCTCATTAAACAATAATCAAAGAAAATCATTAACAGCTTTTGAAAATTGATGAAATACAATAAGTTAAATGGTTATAGTTAAATGAATAAAACATATTTTATTAATAGTTTTATTGGTGGAAGAAGGTGAATCAAATGATACTAAGTATGATTGTTGTTTTAATTTTTTTTTAAAAAACAGTTGTCCACTTTTGTGGCCATGCCATTTTTAAATGAATAAAATGAGTTTTGAGACATTGAATGATATGTTTTCCAAATGTCCTCTCTATTGTTGTTGTTATTTAATGTTCTTATGTGTATTCATACCATTTGCTCTCAGTAAATGTTTTAAAAACTTTTTTTTTCGGACCTATATTGAGTCCCATTAAATCACTTTTTATACCGTTGATGCATGGTGTCCACTGCAGTGGACAGATACGTAACTCCTTCAAAATAAGATATATTGGGAAAAAAATTATTGGCATGATTTTTCACTTGTTTAAAAGTAAAAACAAACATTTTTTTTTAAAAATGCTACTTTGTGATTGAATAATTCATGCATGAAAGGGTTAATGTATGGCTCAGAGACCTGGACCCTTAGTGCATGCCTCCATAAATGCCTTGATGGTTGCTGCACCAACTTGCTCTACAGGATTCAGGGTTTGTCCAGGAGGTCCCACCCTACCTTGGACCAAATCTATGGTACCCTGCCAAAGCTAAGCCCCACCTGAGTCAGCGATGCGCACAGTTTGCAGGCCACTGCTTCCGTACCAAGAAGGAGCTCATTTCCAAGCCCCTCTGCTGAAATTTAGCCAGTAGGGGATGCTTTACCTATCTCCAGGTCATTGCGAGGGACACTGAGATCAATCTCAATGAACTGGATACTGCTATGAGAGACCCCAACTGCTGGTGGGAGGTTGTGTGTAGTCTCTAGGCCAAGGCCACACAATGATGATGATGATGATGATGATGATGATGAACAGGCCCAAAGTGTACCAAGAAAACATTCCCCACACCATTACACCACCTTCACCAGCCTGGACTGTTGACACAAGGCAGGTTGAATCCATGGATTCATACTGTTGGCACCAGATTTGCATGCCTCAGCAGAAATCGAGATTGATCAGACAAGGCTACATTTTTCCAGTTTTCAGCTGTCCAATTTTGGTGAGTCTGTGACCATTGCAGCCTCAGCTGTCTGTTCTTGGCTGACAGAAGTGGAACCTGACGTGGTCTTCCACTGTTGTAGTCCATCTGCCTCAATCTTTGATGTGTTGTGCATTGTGAGATGCTTTGCTGCTCACTGCATTTGTACAGAGTGGTTGTCAGAGTTACTGTAACTTTTCTGTCAGCTTGAACCAGTCTGGACATTCTCCATTGACCTCTCTCATCAACAAGGAACTGTCGCTCACTGGATGTCTTTTCTTTATTGCACCATTCTGAGTAAACTCCAGAGACTGTTGTGTGTGAAAATCCCAGGAGATCAGCAATTATATTAATACTCAAACCAGACCATCTGGCACCAAAAATTATGCCACAGTCAAAATCACAGAGATCACATTTTTCCCCATTCCGATGGTTGATGTGAACATTAACTGAAGCTGCTGGCACATGTCTGCATGATTTTATGCACTGCACTGCTGCCACATGACTGGCTGATTAGATAGTGTAGGTGTATCAGTGTTTCTTATAAATTGCTAAGTGAGTTTATGTTTATTTTATATTTAACAGATAAAGTCTTGTCAGTGTTTATTCAGTTTGAGGCATCAGTTGTCTCTGTCAAACATGTAACTGACCACTGCACGACATTAAACAAGGGAATACACACAAATGGTCACACTCCAAACATAACATCATTCCTAATGTATGTTTAAGTCTTGAGTCAAAATTTAATAGTTTGTGTAAAAAAAAGGCCTCAGATCACAGGTTCCTTAGGTCACAGGTTCCTCAGATAACACTTTCTTAAGGTCAGAGATTCCTCAGGTCAGGCAATTTTCCCCTTGTTGGTTCTAGAATACGTATCACACTCTGTAAGTTGAGTTATCTGTGAGCCTCACTCTTATGCCACTAGTCCTATCCAAAATGTTTTTGCTGAAACCCTACCAGACTGTGTGAACATCTGTGTGCTTTCTGCAGTTTCAGTGGTGTTTCAAGATGCCGCTGAGCTATATTACACACACTGACACGTGCCTGTCACTAGGGGGTGCCAAACTTCTGTACATCATTCCTGCTACACTGTACACACACTTTATTTGAGAGGGCGTGCACACACACACACATAGTCATTGCTCAATTTTTATTTCAAAATGTGAAACTAATTTTGATAACAGTGATGCTGTCTTAGGGGCGGCATGGTGGTGTAGTGGTTAGTGCTCTTGCCTCACAGCAAGAAGGTCCGGGTTCGAGCCCTGTGGCCGGTGAGGGCCTATCTGTGCGGAGTTTGCATGTTGTCCGTGGGGGTTTCCTCCGGGTGCTCCGGTTTCCCCCACAGTCCAAAGACATGCAGATTAGGTTAACTGGTGACTCTAAATTGACCGTAGGTGTGAATGTGAGTGTGAATGGTTGTCTGTGTCTATGTGTCAGCCCTGTGATGACCTGGCGACTTGTCCAGGGTGTACCCCGCCTTTCGCCCGTAGTCAGCTGGGATAGGCTCCAGCTTGCCTGCGACCCTGTCGGACAGGATAAAGCGGCTACAGATAATGAGATGAGATGATGCCGTCTTATCAGGAACCAGTACAGTCTCTGTCAGTGTGTGTGTGTGAGAGAGTGAGAGAAAGAGAGAGATGTCGTGAGCATATTGTAGGACCCCAGTTTAATTCACTTTGGGATGACGGAAGTCTCGACCAGCATACTTGGCATGGTCTCCGAGCTCCTCCTCGATTCTACAGAGAGAAGCAAATGAATATTTGTTTTGTGCATTATAATAAACCTCATTATTGTAATATAATTTGTATGAACTCATCAGTGTGAGATTATTAATGGATGCATCACTGACCTCAGAAGCTGGTTGTACTTGGCCAAGCGTTCTGACCTGCAAGGGGCACCAGTCTTAATCTGTTCAACCACAGACACTCAGCATTAGCAATTACACACACACAGCAGATTGGCAGATGTTTTATTTTGTTCGTGTGTATGTGTATTACCTGTCCTGTGCATAACCCAACAACGAGGTCAGCGATGAATGTGTCCTCAGTCTCACCAGAGCGATGACTCACCATCACACCCCACCCATTAGACTGTGCAAGCTTACAACTACACACACACACACAGCTTCTCAACATTTACAGTTTTCCTATCTTCTTTTCGCATTTCATTGTATCTTATAATGTACCGTATACTATGTGAAGATGCTTTAGGTGTGGTCCCTGCTCTGTGTGTGTGTGTGTACTGACGCCTGTATAGACTCGGTCACCGAGCCGATCTGATTCACTTTGAGCAGCAGACAGTTGCAGGCTTTTTTCTCCACGGCCTGTTGGATGCGTTTGGGGTTCGTCACCGTCAGGTCGTCTCCTACAACCTGGATGTCCACTGAAGCAGTGAACTCCGTCCAGTTCTGCCAGTCGTCCTGATCGAACGGGTCCTCGATGGACATCACTAAATATACACACACACACACACACACACACACAGAGTCCCTTTTTGTGTAACACATGTACAACATTTCTGTTGCTTGTTGATTCTGTTGATCATGTCGCTTTTCTGCCAGTTGGCTTCGTATGGTTCACAGGTTACATATGAATCAGGAATGAGTCTTCGTTTTCCAATTGCATCATTTTCATCAGTTTCTCCCTGTTAAAATTATACAATATATGCCCTAATATCTACTAATATCAACAATCATCACAAAACAGCAGCGAGCTTCAGAACAAAACAACAACTGGAAAAGTATCTAAGTTTGGTTAAACCACACTCACAACCCACCATACGTGCTACTACGGGCGGTCTACGGTAAAAAATTTGGCAAAACCATGCTTGAGACTTACGTGACACTTGCGTGTGTTCAGCGCTGTAGAAGGTCGCAGACTGCCCGTGGAGACTTTTGGTTCTGCACATGCAAATTCTACGGGTCTTGCGAAAAATCAAGAACGCATACACTACGTATGGGACCCGTACTCCTATTGTACGCCTGAACCAAGTCAGCAGCACAGCTAGTACGGGCTTTTTGCAATGACAGTAAGATGCACGAGTGATGCACGGTCATTGTATGAGTGACGTGCCTCAGAAGTACTACACAACTACTCCACACTTGCTATTTGTGCAGCCCCAAGACAGAAGTACATCTCACTTTCTACCCCTATGTGTAGCGTTCAGGCAGCGCACGCGACCCGCATGTGACACGAGGGGCAAGACTCTGGGTATATATATATATATATATATATATATATATATATATATATATATATATATATATATATAGGGGGAGGAACAAAGGAACCGCTCACATAGCGTGTAGCACTGTAGAAGGGAAGAAGATGGCTGTCGCCATACCGCGGCAATGACTGAAGGAGTTGGACCCTTATAGGCAGATGATAGAAGCTGAGGAGCAGCACGAAGCGATATTGGCTTTGCTAATACAGGAACACCGATGTCAGAACGCGAGGCGGCAGAGGCGGTGGCCTCTGTCCCATCTTTTCCCAATCACTTCCTCTCTCTTATCCTCTGCCGAATGCAACCTGTACTTGACAAGTACTTTGCCCATATTCCTCCCCCAAACTTTCCCCCGGGTTCACCGCGACCCTTGAGGCATTGGCTACAAGCTACCAAACCCTGAAACCTGTGCATGCCCAAAACACTTACGGCAGGTTGTGAGTGTGGCATTAGCTAGTTTGTCAGGTTTGTAATATCAGGTTGATACCAACATGTCTTAATTTTCATGTTATGTCAGGTTTGTTTTTGTTTCACAAAATAGTAACAAGCTATAAAGCAATGACACAGCAAAACTTTTGGTAGCATCAGGTTTATTTTTGTTATTAGCAAATTAAAAAACTAGCATTAACTAGATATTGGGAATGTATAGTTCAGGTAGGTACTTGATTTTTTTAAAGGTTCAGGTAGGTCCCCCTCCCCCCCCCCCCCCTTTTTTTATATGCGAGCCCTGTCACTATGTCCTGGAAACACCAGAAAACACTGAAAACAGGGCTTCTGGGGGGAAAAGCATTTTTTAAAAACAAATTATAGCAACTACAGTGGTGCGTGAAAGTTTGTGAACCCTTTAGAATTTTCTATATTTCTGCATAAATATGACCTAAAACATCATCAGATTTTCACACAAGTCCTAAAAGTAGATAAAGAGAACCCAGTTAAACAAATGAGACAAAAATATTATACTGGGTAATTTATTTATTGAGGAAAATGATCCAATATTACATATCTGTGAGTGGCAAAAGTATGTGAACCTCTAGGATTAGCAGTTAATTTGAAGGTGAAATTAGAATCAGGTGTTTTCAATCAATGGAATGACAATCAGGTGTGAGTGGGCACCCTGTTTTATTTAAAGAACAGGGATCTATCAAAGTCTGATCTTCACAACACATGTTTGTGGAAGTGTATCATGGCACGAACAAAGGAGATTTCTGAGGACCTCAGAAAAAGCGTTGTTGATGCTCATCAGGCTGGAAAAGGTTACAAAACCATCTCTAAAGAGTTTGGACTCCACCAATCCACAGTCAGACAGATTGTGTACAAATGTAGGAAAGTCAAGACCATTGTTACCCTCCCCAGGAATGGTCGACCAACGAAGATCACTCCAAGAGCAAGGCGTGTAATAGTCGGCGAGGTCACAAAGGAACCCAGGGTAACTTCTAAGCAACTGAAGGCCTCTCTCACATTGGCTAATGTTAATGTTCATGAGTCCACCATCAGGAAAACACTGAACAACAATGATGTGCATGGCAGGGTTGCAAGGAGAAAGCCACTGCTCTCCAAAAAGAACATTGCTGCTCATCTGCAGTTTGCTAAAGATCACGTGGACAAGCCAGAAGGCTATTGGAAAAATGTTTTGTGGACATATGAGACCAAAATATAACTTTTTGGTTTAAATGAGAAGCATTATGTTTGGAGAAAGGAAAACCCTGCATTCCAGCATAAGAACCTTACCCCATCTGTGATCATGGTTTGGGCCTGTTTTGCTGCATCTGGGCCAGGACGGCTGGTCATCATTGATGGAATAATGAATTCTGAATTATACCAGCGAATTCTAAAGGAAAATTTCAGGACATCTGTCCATGAACTGAATCTCAAGAGAAGGTGGTTCATGCAGCAAGACAACGACCCTAAGCACACAAGTCGTTCTACCAAAGAATGGTTAAAGAAGAATAAAGTTAATGTTCTGGAATGGCCAAGTCAAAGTCCTGACCTTAATCCAATCGAAATGTTGTGGAAGGACCTGAAGCGAGCAGTTCATGTGAGGAAACCTACCGACATCCCAGAGTTGAAGCTGTTCTGTACGAAGGAATGGGCTAAAATTCCTCCAAGCCGGTGTGCAGGACTGATCAACAGTTACCGGAAACGTTTAGCTGCAGTTATTGCTGCACAAGGGGGTCACACCAGATACTGAAAGCAAAGGTTCACATACTTTTGCCACTCACAGATATGTAATATTGGATCATTTTCCTCAATAAATAAATAACCAAATATCATAGTTTTGTGTCATTTGTTTAACTGGGTTCTCTTTATCTACTTTGAGGACGTGTGAAAATCTGATGATGTTTTAGCTCATATTTATGCAGAATTATAGAAAATTCTAAAGGGTTCACAAACTTTCAAGCACCACTGTATATTTATTTATTTTTCCATTAATCATTTATACCGTTTATCTGTGAGGGTTATGGGGAAGCTGGAGCCAATCCCAGATGACTTGAGGCAAGAGGCGGGGTACACCCTGTGGAGATCACCGATCTGTTTTACAGGTCTAACGCAGAGACAAACAACCATTCACACTCACATTCACACCTATGGGCAATTCAGAGTAGCTAGTTTACCTAATTCACATGTCTTTGGACTGTTGGAGTAATCTGGAGCACCCAGAGGAAATCCACACATGCACAGGGAGAACATGCAAACTCCACACAGAAAGAGCCCGGTCGGCCACAACGTTCAAACCCAGAACCTTCCTGATGTGAGGTAACTGTGCTAACCACTGCACCACCATGGCACCCTTATTTATTTATTTATTTATTTAATCTATTTCATCATTTTTTAAAAATATATAACTTTATTCAACTTCTAAACCAGATGCCCTCTGGAAATTTCTGGAAACTTATTATATTCTGTCTAATGTGACTGAGTAAGCTGTCTTTCCCAAATCAGAGAAATGTTATTTACAGTAAACAATAATTGCCTTGTAATAATATTTTATCAGATTTTTACTTTGGGTTTGTTACATTCCAGAAAAGTTCTCTGGATACACTGTCAGAATCTTCTATAACACTACACACACTCCGAGCGCTTCTGGGGTCCTTTACGCAGCAGGTCAGTGAAATACTTATTTGATTTTCCAGGAAGATTTTCTTTTAGTCACAACAGAGAATGATAAGTTAAGAATAATGAAAACATGCTCAGTAAGTGTCAAAAAAAAAGTCAAAGTCCTTCCCACGCCTTACAGTACCTGGTATTCCTAGGCAGTCTCCCACTCAAGTACTAACCAGGCCCAACCTGTATGTGGCGCATCGGGCAGCGCCGATCTCCGTTTCCATAGCCCTCAGCCTCTCGCCTATTACATAGCTAGGGTTACAGTGGGGGGCTAGTCCTCTGGTAACCACGAGAGTTTAACTCCCCATGCACATCTGTATTGCAGCGTGCCTTGCCAGATGGCGGTAGGTACCATTTTTATGATGGTCTTTGGTATGACCCGACCGTGAATAGAACTCACGATCAAGAGGCGGACACGCTACCACTAGGCCACTAGTCGGTCCGCTCAGTAAGTGTACAAGGTATTAATTTTAAAATGACTTTGAGGATTATTTTATCAAGAGTCAGTCAGAGCGATGCAGCAGTGTGCACAGCCATGGTGAATAAATGAGATAATCTCGTGAGTTGGTGATGGCCTGTGGGACAAGGTCTCTGATTGGTCAGGTCGATGAGCTCTTTTTTTTTTTTTAAAGAGGATCTTGTTCTATACTTCACATGCCCCTAGACTCCCCCACTTTAAAAACCGTGGTTCTAGTGAAGATACAGGTCTGGCTAGTGAGATTAGCATAACATGTTAGTAGTATGATGAATAAACCACCGTCCAGATCACATCTGCTCCTGTGGAGGGGTGTGTGTGTGTACCTGGGTAATTCTTAATGAAGCTCTTGTACAGATCTCCCAGTTCTGTCCCCGTGATATAGCGTTTTGGGTCATCTGGAGATTTAAAGTCCAGATCGTATTTTCCGGCTTTGTGGAATTCTGACGCTGCAACATCCATCCCGATGATGATCTTATCTGGATAACCTGCCTTCTGTATAGCAGACTTTAACAGCTCCAATGCTACACACACACACACACACATTTTCAGCATGTAACTCCAAGTTGTACTTCTAATATTTAAAGTGTGAAATCATGTGAAATTTCATGTGTATTGCATTTGATTGTGTGATAAACATACTGAGTGATTGTTCTATAAGGAATAACAGCTGGCTGTGTTAAAACGCCACAAAACTCTTACATGTGTTGCTTCAGTTACACTGATCTCTAATCATAGTGAGTAATCAATGTGATTTGATATAAAATGATAAGTGTGATTAGATAAAACTGCTCGTACCCTCATTATTCTCCAGGATGTCGGGGGCAAACCCTCCCTCATCCCCCACATTGGTAGCGTCCTTTCCGTATTTGGCTTTAATGACGTTTTTCAGGTTGTGATAAACTTCAGCACCAATTCGCATCGCCTCGCTGAAACTGTTCGCTCCCACTGGCAGGATCATGAACTCCTGCATGGCCAGCTTGTTCCCAGCATGAGAACCTCCGTTAATCACATTAAATGCCTGTACCCACCCACACACACACACACACACACACACACACACAGTAAGATCATGAAATTCTGCTGATAATGACAGGATCATGAGGTGATCCTGGTAAAGGTAAGCATGAAGTCATGGTCATCTAGCCTAGTAAACTAGACCCACCCGCCTAGCGGCCAAAAATATTTTTTGCCTCGCGAGTGGGTCTAGCCTCGCACCATATAAACAAAAACACCCCGGGCATCAAATCGTACCCGCCAATCACAACGCAAGGTTTTTGTTTGGATTCTTTGGGCGGGCTTTTGCAGGAGTGACGACAAAGCTGCGCGACGCTGGAGAAAGCACAACAGGAAAAATGGCTACGGCTAGTGAACAGCGCGCGTTTGACTCCGCTTTGGAATCAGTTTTAGAAGAATTAGACTTGAAGTTTTCGTTGAAACATGAGCAGGAAGAGGCTCTCCGCTCATTCCTTTTCAAGAAGGACGTTTTCGCTGTTTTGTCGACCGGCTATGGCAAAAGTCTGATCTACCAGCTGGCTCCGCTCGTAGCCAAAAGGATGGGGCTAGTTTGTGCAGTACGAAGACTTAATAAACAGCTTTGAAACATTACTTTTTGATTGTTTCTTATTTTCCCGTTTGTGGCAGCGGGGGCGTGGTCAAGCGCCGGTCTGTGACAGGAGGGCGGAGTTGGGGAAGGTAAGTGGCAGAATCGCTACACCTGAGTGTAATTAACCTGTGTTTTGTGTGTTCTCCTCAGTAAACCGCGCCCTATTTAAGGAGGGAGAGTGAGAGCGGAGGGGAGCTCGCTGAGAGGAGATTACGGAGTGTGTGTGTGTGTGAGAATCTCCGAGTGTTGCTTGTTGAGTGCCCGACTGAAAAGTGCGGCAATAAAAGACAATATTTATCCTGATCTCTGTCCTGCCGTCTTCTGTGCTCCACCCACACGTTAAACCCGCTACACCGTTATTTTAAATTTAAGGGAAATTATTTCACCAAACACCACTAAATAAAAACTCTCAAAAACAGTTTAAGCAAACCCTTGAAAAAAAGAGTGTATGTTAAGTATGTGGTACAGACTCCAAACTTGTGGTCATTATCTCCAAACTTCTTAATATCTAGAACCTGTTTATTAATTAATACGCATTTTGAAAAATTATTTATTTCAAGGCCTCCCCCACTGCTTTCTGTCGCTCTGACTACGTCACAGTCACTGTTGCGCTGATTGGTCAGAGCGTTGGCCTATACACACAGAGACAGTTTGAAAGACAGCGGTTTGTTCCTCCTACACCCTTCAGAAATGTCTACGGATTGAGGCCAGACTAAATATTCACATTTAGTCTGGCTTGCCAGGCTAATGGTCATCCATAATCACAGGAAAACTGTGAGCTATGCTAGCAGTGGCCAGATGATGGTGGTAGTGGTGTGTGTGTGTGTGTGTGTGTGTACGTGCATGTGTGCGAGTATGTGAGTACGTACAGGTACAGGCAGGATAACATTCTTGTTTCCTGCGAGGTCAGCGATGTGTCTGAAAAGTGGAACTCCTTTCTCTGCTGCTCCTGCCTTACACACTGCCAGAGACACACCAAGAATCGCATTCGCACCAAACTTAGCTACACACACACACACACACACACAAGCGAGAGAGACAGAAGTAAAATGAGACAAAGCCATAAAACAAGATCCACTGAGTTTGTGTAGATAATTTTTCCTCTTGTTAAATGTACCATAAGTGTGTGTGTGTGTGTGTGAGAGAGAGAGAGTGTTACTTACATTTGTTCTCAGTTCCATCAAGTTCCAGCATGAATTTATCAATCTTCTCCTGCTCGACTACACTGAATTTCTGCCAACACATACACAAACGGTCATAATAGCCCGCAACACGCACAAAGCTGCATGAGTGTAGTGCATGTTTACCTTCTCAATCAGTTTGGGACCAATGTCCTTATTGACATTATCTACAGCCTTCTGAGTACCTGTCTCACACACACACACACACACACACATTACATTGGAAAGATCACTGAGAGAGTTTGGACTTTGAGATGGACTTGGCGCGTGTGTGTGTGTGTACCTTTGCCCAGGTAGCGGGTCTTGTCTCCATCTCGGAGCTCCAAAGCCTCATGAACACCAGTAGAGGCTCCACTGGGAACAGCAGCTCTAAAGAGACCTGAGAGAGAGAGAGAGAGAGAGAAAGGTGATTTTAACATTAACTTTATTTTACTCTCAAAAAAATGAAAAGAAATTAATGTTAACATCATAAAAACAAAAGATATAGACTTAGCAAGAAAATAAAAAGTCTACAAGAGACTGATTAAAAAGGGCTGTTTTCAGTGTTGGTAAGTTTTTCAGCATTTTTTTTTAATCACATGATGATTCACATTCCATTGCTTTGTAAAGCTCTCTTTAGAAGTCTATGGCCATCTTCATCATCTCCTTGAGGGCTGTTGTTTTGTTCCCTTTAACATCCTGGAGGTATAACATCTATGTTTGTGTCTTTGCTTTCCTATCCAAGTTGAAGAAAAAAGAACTTGGGGCATCTAGATCCTTCATTATGATGTCTTGCCCTTAGAAGAGCACCTTTCAATATCTTCCTCTTCCTCTCTACTTCCTTTTAAATCTCCTTTATTAATCACTTCATGTTTAGTATACTTGACTTCATTTTCAACTCTTCATATTGTACTTTGTACAATGTCAGTTAAATGCTGACAAAAAATAGAACAAAACAAAACCCCTTTTGTGTTTCGCCCAGTTCCCACCATTGCACAGGATTATCAGTCGTTTTTCATTTCCAAATTTCTCACAGAGTACAAAAGGGTCTTGTAATAGGTTGTTGTTGTTGTTAAGACACCACTAAAACAAAGGTTTAAAAGTTGATGGCAAAACATAATCCATAAAAACAAGATGATGATCAGAAAACCCATCCATAACTGTGCAGGGTCGCGGGCAAGCTGGAGCCTATCCCAGCTGACTACGGGCGAGAGGCGGGGTACACCCTGCACAAGTTGCCAGGTCATCACAGGGCTGACACATAGACACAGACAACCATTCACACTCACATTCACACCTACGGTCAATTTAGAATCACCAGTTAACCTAACCTGCATGTCTTTGGACTGTGGGGGAAACCGGAGCACCCGGAGGAAACCCACGCGGACACGGGGAGAACATGCAAACTCCACACAGAAAGGCCCCTGTCGACCACTGGGCCCAAACCCGGACCTTCTTGCTGTGAGGCGACAGTGCTAACCACTATACCAACGCAAGTATTTTGGGCATATTATCCACCACAATACTTTTCATTGCACGCTTTTAGAGGGAAAAATTAATGGAAAAAGAGGAAGAGGAAGGCCAAGAATTTTATGGACATCCAACATCTATTGGTGAACTGGCCTCAGTTACACCAAAGCAGTGTGAATGGCTCAGGACGACAGAAGCAGCTGGAAAACTACTGCATCCAACCCTTGAGCCGAGGATGGAACCTGACAACAATGACGACAAGTGCAAACCAATCTGGCCATTTTCCTCTGACCTCTCTTATCAACAAGATGTTTCCACCCATAGAACTGTTGCACACTCAATGTTTTTTTGTTTTTCACACCATTCTGTGTAGACTGTTGTGTGTGAAAACCACAGGAGATCAGCAGTGTCTGAAATCCTCAAATCAGGCTATCTGGCACCAACACCAATGCCACAGTGAAAGTCACAGAGATCACAATTTGTTTTTCTCATTCTGATGTTTGAAGTGAACATTGATACTGTTGATTTGTATCTGCATGAGTTGATGCATTGTGCTGCTGTCAAGGGATTGGCTGATTAGATAACTGCATAAAACTGCAGGTGGATGCGTGTTCCTAACAAAGTGGCTGGTGAGTGCACATTGCAGTTTTTCCTAGTTTTGATACAGTGGCTTTGAATATATTTATATCATAAAATAAATCAGACACTTCAACAGTTTTTCCAAAAGTTTCATCTAGAAAAATTTCTTGTAACAAGTAGAAATTATTTTCATCTCCTCCTAGAAATGTAACATCTGAGATGTCTGACAGATCATCATCACTTGCCATATCTTGATCCCCATGTTCAGTGTTTTCAAGAGAAACCGGTTCCATAATCGCTCCAGCACTCACAATTGCACTGGTAGTATCTTCTTTTTCATTTTCTTCTGCCATTAATATGCTTCCTTTCTGAAGTTCACTTTCACCCACTTTTCCCTTTGTGTGTTTATCCAACTCATTCACTTTACTGTGACTAGATACCAACTTCGTGCAATTGTTTCTCCCATATTTTCCTCAGTCACATTTTTCCTCATCACGGTTTTCTTTACTAGGCCCTGCTTCTTCCCCCCACCCCCTTTTTTTGTCTTTATGTGGACATGCAAGTATTTTGTGTCTTATGTCTCCACGTTCAAAACATTTCATATTCCCTGTGTTTGCATAGAGCATGTCGGACTTCCCTTCATGTCCTACTCTAAAAGACACATCCAGATTCGGTTTGTTCAGAAACATGTAGGCCTGTCTCCTGAAGGACACTACATGCTTCAGTGCAGGATTATTACCATTCAGCACCACGGATTTAATCGAGTTTGCGAACCTTCTGGATCTGGAGAGCTCGTGGTCAATCTTTGTGTTTGAAATAAATGGTGGAACATTTCAAACTGTATTTTTCATCACAGGCGGCACGGTGGTGTAGTGGTTAGCGCTGTTGCCTCACAGCAAGAAGGTCCGGGTTCGAGCCCCGTGGCCGGCGAGGGCCTTTCTGTGCGGATTTTGCATGTTCTCCCCGTGTCCGCGTGGGTTTCCTCCGGGTGCTCCGGTTTCCCCCACAGTCCAAAGACATGCAGGTTAGGTTAACTGGTGACTCTAAATTGAGCGTAGGTGTGAATGTGAGTGTGAATGGTTGTCTGTGTCTATGTGTCAGCCCTGTGATGACCTGGTGACTTGTCCAGGGTGTACCCCGCCTTTCGCCTGTAATCAGCTGGGATAGGCTCCAGCTTGCCTGCGACCCTGTAGAACAGGATAAAGCGGCTAGAGATAATGAGATGAGATTTTTCATCACTGGAAAAACTAATGGTGAGATTAAGAGAACTTCCAGTCACCCAAATCCCATTTTCAGTCAACCACATCACCAGGTTTTCTTCAGTCACAAATACTACTCCTGCCTTATTCATTCAGGATGCTGAGACGATGTTTTCATAGCACATCTGCTCCTCAATTCCATCTAACACTTCCTCTGCTGTCACACCAGGAACAAGTACACATCTAAACCCGCAATGAAGCGAGAGGAATGGTGCACCACTTCCAGGATTAGACACCATCCCATTTCAACTAACTCAATTTAAATAAAACAAAGAAACAAACAAAAAAACACCCACAATACAAATATCAAGAGAAAAAAATACTAAAAAAGATGCTTAAAAACATCTACAGTGGTGCTTGAAAGTTTGTGAACCCTTTAGAATTTTCTATATTTCTGAATAAATATGACCTAAAACATCATCAGATTTTCACACATGTCCTCAAAGTAGATAAAGAGAACCCAGTTAAACAAATGACACAGAACTATGATATTTGGTTATTTATTTATTGAGGAAAATGATCCAATATTACATATCTGTGAGTGGCAAAAGTATGTGAACCTTTGCTTTCAGTATCTGGTGTGACCCCATTGTGCAGCAATAACTGCAACTAAACGTTTCCGGTAACTGTTGATCAGTCCTGCACACCGGCTTGGAGGAATTTTAGCCCATTCCTCTGTACAGAACAGCTTCAACTCTGGGATGTTGGTGGGTTTCCTCACATGAACTGCTCGCTTCAGGTCCTTCCACAACATTTCGATTGGATTAAGGTCAGGACTTTGACTTGGCCATTCCAGAACATTAACTTTATTCTTCTTTAACCATTCTTTGGTAGAACGACTTGTGTGCTTAGGGTCGTTGTCTTGCTGC
This sequence comes from Neoarius graeffei, assembly GCF_027579695.1. Lineage (NCBI taxonomy): Eukaryota > Metazoa > Chordata > Actinopteri > Siluriformes > Ariidae > Neoarius > Neoarius graeffei. The sequence goes on from NC_083581.1 coordinate 46,588,699, forward strand.
ATGACCCATCTTCTCTTGAGATTCAGTTCATGGACAGATGTCCTGACATTTTCCTTTAGAATTTGCTGGTATAATTCAGAATTCCTTGTTCCAACAATGATGGCAAACCATCCTGGCCCAGATGCAGCAAAACAGGCCCAAACCATGATCACAGATGGGATAAGGTTCTTATCCTGGAATGCAGTGTTTTCCTTTCTCCAAACATAATGCTTCTCATTTAAGCCATAATGTTCTATTTTGGTCTCATCTGTCCACAAAACATTTTTCCAATAGCCTTCTGGCTTGTCCATGTGATCTTTAGCAAACTGCAGACAAGCAGCAATGTTCTTTTTGGAGAGCAGTGGCTTTCTCCTTGCAACCCTGCCATGCACATCATTGTTGTTCAGTGTTCTCCTGATGGTGGACTCATGAACATTAACATTAGCCAATGTGAGATAGGCCTTCAGTTGCTTAGAAGTTACCCTGGGTTCCTTTGTGACCTCGCCGACTATTACATGCCTTGCTCTTGGAGTGATCTTTGTTGGTCAACCATTCCTGGGGATGATAACAATGGTCTTGAATTTCCTCCATTTGTACACAATCTGTCTGACTGTGGATTGGTGGAGTCCAAACTCTTTAGAGATGGTTTTGTAACCTTTTCCAGCCTGATGAGCATCAACAACACTTTTTCTGAGGTCCTCAGAAATCTCCTTTGTTCGTGCTATGATACACTTCCACAAACATATGTTGTGAAGATCAGACTGTGATAGATCCCTGTTCTTTAAATAAAACAGGGTGCCCACTTACACCTGATTGTCATCCCATTGATTGAAAACACCTGACTCTAATTTCACCTTCAAATTAACTGCTAATCCTAGAGGTTCACATACTTTTGCCACTCACAGATCTGTAATATTTGATCATTTTCCTCAATAAATAAATGACCAAGTATAATATTTTTGTCTCATTTGTTTAACTGGGTTTTCTTTTGGCCCTTTTCCACTACCCTTTTTCGGCTCACTTCAGCCTGACACGGCTCGCGTTTCGACTACCTTAGAGCAGCACGACTCAGCTCGCTTCAGCCCTGCTCAGCCCCCAAAACTCGCACGGTTTTGGAGTGGGGCTGAAGCGAGCCAGACCGAGCCGAGTGAGGCTGGGGGCGTGAGCAGACACTCCCCTGTGCACTGATTGGTGAGGAGGAGTGTCCTCACACGCCCACACATGCCCTGCGAGCACGCTGGGATCTGTAAACACCGTAAACCCGGAAGAAGAAGAATTACGAATTACGAGAATTTCTGAAGCCTTATGCGCCTCGCCTCATCTACACGCTCTTGCCAGTATCTGTTGGCATTGTCGGTGACAACAAGCCACGGCACCAAGACCAGCAACACTAACGACTCCATGTCCTCCATGTTTATTGTTTACTATCCGGGTCGTGAGGCTACCGCTTAAAAGGTCACTGATGTCACTGTTTGCGCTGCCTAACGACATCACGTGACGTCCACCCACTTTCGCTAACTCCACCCAGTGTGTCCACCCACTTCCAGCCAGCATGGTTCAGCGCGGTTGTAGTCGAAATGCAACTCCAACAGCCACACTCGGCTCGACTCAGCCCAACTCAGCACGGCACGGCTCAGCCCAACTCAGCCGCGTTGGTAGTGGAAAAGCGGCATTAATCTACTTTTGGGACTTGTGTGAAAATCTGATGATGTTTTAGGTCATATTTATGCAGAAATATAGAAAATTCTAAAGGGTTCACAAATTTTCAAGCACCACTGTACAAAAAAAGGTAGAAAATAACAGACAAAATCCATGAAATTGCTCTCCCATTCCACACACTGCTCACACATCTTGAGAGGTTCTCCAGGAGTAAGTGAAGTGAGTTGTTTTGAACAAACACCAGTGAGATCAGTGATGAAAGGAGAGGCGAGGTATCAGAACTCTCAGCCACACAGACCTCAGACAATACAGATGGATCTGGAATGAGGTACCAAGCTAATGGGCTAGTGTACTGACTCAGAAAACCTGAAGGAACATGGACACAAAAAGAGCATGTGAAACTCCACACAGACAGAATCCCGAGCTCAGGATGGAAGCAGGATTTCTGGAGCTGTGAGGATGCAACATGACACATTGGACTACCATGTCACCCTGCTGAAGAACTGCTGCTTCTAATAGACAGAGTGACAGAAACAGACCTATTTCTCCTGAACTGCTACTTCTTGATGTGGCAATAACTTCTGTATGATCTCACACACACACACACACACACACACACACACACACACACACACACACATTCTGGTGCACTGTCCCCTGTATTATTCCAAGATTATCACTCGGCACCTGTTCCTCCTCGTCAGCTGTGTGTCAGAATACTGAAGAACACACTCAGAGAGAGAGAGAGAGAGAGAGAGAGACCTTTGGCTGTGAAAAGATCGACCTCCACAGTGGGATTTCCCCTAGAGTCGAGGATCTCACGTGCCTGAATCTTAGTGATGGACATTCTAAGAGAGAGAGAGAGAGAGAGAGAGAGAGAGAGAATTACATATTCGGAAACAAAAAACTTTTGTTCACTCCCTTTGTTTGTCACACACACACGCGCGCGCACACACACACACACACACACACACACACACACACACACACCTGTCCCTGTTGATACTACTATCTAAAGAATCCTATTTATAGTGTATGTGTGCGTGCGCATGGTCAGATACTGTCATTGTAGAGTACTTCATTATCTCTGCCCTTTATATTGCATGTGTGTGTGTGTGTGTGTGTGTCCTACTTAATCCTAAACTTTGTGAACATGTTCCATTTCAGATGAATGCAGTCAAACAGAAAAATATGATAAATTTAAAGGAACAGTCCACCGTATTTCCATAATGAATTATGCTCTTATCTGAATTGAGACGAGCTGCTCCGTACCTATCCGAGCTTTGCGCGACCTCCCAGTCAGTCAGACGCAGTCAGACGCGCTGTCACTCCTGTTAGCAATGTAGCTAGGCTCAGTATGGCCAACGGTATTTTTTGGGGCTGTAGTTAGATGCGACCAAACTCTTCTGCGTTTTTCCTGTTTACATAGGTTTATATGACCAGTGATATGAAACAAGTTCAGTTACACAAATTGAAACGTAGCGATTTTCTATGCTATGGAAAGTCCGCACTATAATGACAGGCGTACTAACACCTTCTGCGCGCTTCGGCAGCGCATTGATACGAAGCTCAGATATCAATGCGCTGCCGAAGCGCGCAGAAGGTGTTAGTACGCCTGTCATTATAGTGCGGACTTTCCATAGCATAGAAAATCGCTACGTTTCAATTTGTGTAACTGAACTTGTTTCATATCACTGGTCATATAAACCTATGTAAACAGGAAAAACGCAGAAGAGTTTGGTCGCATCTAACTACAGCCCCAAAAAATACCGTTGGCCATACTGAGCCTAGCTACATTGCTAACAGGAGTGACAGCGCGTCTGACTGCGTCTGACTGACTGGGAGGTCGCGCAAAGCTCGGATAGGTACGGAGCAGCTCGTCTCAATTCAGATAAGAGCATATTTCATTATGGAAATACGGTGGACTGTTCCTTTAACTTGTATAAAAGCAACTGAATTAAATATGGTCTCTCTCTCTCTCTCACACACACACACACACACACACACACAGTAACTGCTCTCCACTCAAGTGTGTCCTTTAGCTCACCTGCCACTCCTCCTCCAAATCAGCTGAGCAATCAGGACTTAACACCTTATCATGAGCACAAGTGCCTTCTGTGTGTGTGTGTGTGTGTGTGTATGTTTGGGCCCAGTTCATATCAGTGTACATGTTGCGCAGCAAGGGTATATGATGCAGAGTGAGTGTGTGTTTGCCAAACTGGACTTTGCACACGCACACAGACATGCACTGTTTGAGTTTAAAGAACCCACTAAAGTCCTGTATTCTGGGGAAGTCCAGGTTCTGGAAATTTCCTGAGACATTCGTCGAATTCTAGAGTGTTCTGCAACAGTTTGTGACTGACAGTTAGGGTTCTAGAATAGGGTTCTAGAACGTAGTGTAAATATCGGGGCTTAACACCATAACACAACACAGTCCATGATTGTTTCTACAGCCTGACTCAGAGGACATCATTCTATAATACAGCAATAAATTCATTGGTTAGAGGCATTATATAAATCACACATATTTGCATATTGTTCAGGATTACAGCTCACACTGATTGGTCAGGGGGTCATTTGCATATTAAACAACTTGATTACTTCCCATTAATAATCACAAATTACACAGCATACAGCGCAGAGTCGCACTGTTAAGGCCTTGCACAACAAGTCCATATTTTTTGGTCTGAAATTCTTGCAAGTTTAAAAAATAAATCATGTATCAATCACGTTTCCACACAGACTCTGAAACTTTCTTCCATCATTAAAGTTTTCAATTTTTTGCATCTGTCAAAAGCCTTTAGAGAATTGTTTGACCACTTTTTTGAGACACTGTACATGCAAAGGTCATCATTCAAAATGGCATCTGATTCACTAATTCACTTCATCTCCCAGAACAGAGCACTTTAAGACAAACAGTGTAAAGAATATGCACTGGTGGTCTTTTAAATGTGTGGTTCCAGTATTGATAGCAGTTTATCAAACTGGACCACGGATATCTAGAAACAGACCTTGAAATGATCAGGATAATTCCACAGCTCCTTCATCAGCTAGTGAGACTTCCGTTGCTCTTGGTGCCTTCTCAGGTTTGGATGAACCCAATATTTCCTTTTTCTACTTTCAAGAAGTGAGAGGACCACAAAATCATCCTCACTCCATTTTGGCATATCTTGCGAATTTTCACAATGAATAGAATGATAAAATATGTCAGACTCAGTGTGCAAGGTTTCTGTGTGTAATTATTTTTATCAGATAACAGATTAAACAAATACATATGAAAAATATGGACTTAGAGGGCAAAGGTTTTTCATGTCCAACATCACAGTTCTACCTTCAGATCACTCTGTCTGGCCCTTGAGATTTCTCTCTCTCTCTCTCTCTCTCACACACACACACACCTGTTTTACTATTCTTATGAGGATCTTTCAGCTCTTTTAGGTTTATAAACAAAAGCTGCACTTTTTGTTAGTTTTGTCTGGTGGGTCATTTGATCCTCACCAGAATTACACACACACCAGAATTACACACACACACACACACACACACAGAGAGAGAGAGAGAGAGAGAGAGATGATGCAGTAAAGTGAGTTGTGTTACCTGAGTGTGTTCGGTGGTGTGTTCAGCAGTGTGTGTGTGTATCTGTGTGTGTTGGCTTAGAAAACAGCAGCACCATTTATAGTCCACCATTCCACATCCCTATATGGTCTACAGGATGGGGAGTGTCTCAAAACTACACACATACGCGCACACACAAACTGCTTTTAATTTAACTTAGGATTAACAGTTGAAATGGTGTGCTGATGTGTAAATATAAATATGTCCAGAGTCAATAATATAATATTGTAATTAGAACATGGTCACATGGATGCAATGTTTCAAATATGTATAAATTTCCAAATTAGGTATTACATTTTATCCAGCTAATGATGGTGCAAAAGAGGACCTCCTTCATAAACTTCATGATCAGTCGACATATTTACTAATATGAATGTCAGAGAATATGTGCTGTGTGCTTTATATGACCTAGATGGTTTAGGTTGCTAACAGGAAGTGAGCAACTGACAGGAAGTGTTTTCACTGCTTTTGAATTGTCATGTGCACATATGCTTTTATTCTCTTTTCAGCATTTCTGACTTTCCCATACTCCTGCTCATCGACCTCTTTTCACACCTCAGCCATGTTGAACACCGACATTACACAATGGTGTCTCATATATGACGCGACACAAAGTCAGACATCAAAGAAATGCAGCAGACAATAAACAATTCAGAGGTACAATGATAATTATCTTATTGGGGTAAAGGTGAAAAAAAAAACCCAGACACAGCATAAGTGATGTGTGTATAAATCACAGAAATGGGAGTCTTCACAGCGTACACACACTTCACACAAAACACGTGTAATACACACACACCTCATTTTAATATACACTGATTGTTTTGACATTCATTAGAAGCAGTTGTAGAGAGTATGGTCATGTGAGTTGGATTTGATCATTAGTAGCTCACATAACCATAACATATCTGTAGGCTAAACCTATTCACGGAATAATGTATCTAAAATGTGTCAGAATTTCACATTCATTGTTTTCTCCACTTACAAGTGGAGGACAACAAGTAATATGATCACTATTCTGCATTATGCAAACTATAGGGTAAAATTATCACATGCTTTTGGCAAACTAGTGAGTTGCTCAGAGTTTAAACATCCAGGTTACCAAACTCTTAGGCCCTGTCCACACGGCAATGGATTCAGGTGAATCTGATAAAATTGTTTATCGTTTCGGCCTGGCGTCCACACGGCACCGGCGTTTTGGGTGCCCCAAAACGAAATCTTTTGAGAACGGGTTCCAGAGTGGAAAAATCTGGCAATGGCACCGTTGCGAAGTCGTCTGGATGAGTAGAACGGATTTGTTTAAGATGACGTCACAACCACATGACTGTGAGTGCTTCACGCCGGGTAGAAGTGTAACGAACTCGATGCGAGTTGTCAACAAATAAAAAGGAAAAAAAGGAAAAAAAAGGATCGATCTCACCTCTTCAGATGTTGGTTTAAGTCCGACAATACATTCCTCAAAAAGGGCGTAGAAGAACAAAGTAATCCATCAACATGTAGCATTCAATTTATTCCGGACCATTAAGGAATTCTGGAGGATCTCAGAATGTTGGCGTACCGGCTTCCATCTACCCCCATTCATTCCTCTTTCCGCGTCTCCATTCAAAAAACGAGCACGTGATTTAAAGGGACTATATCCATAGGATAGAGAGTGAGAAGGTGTGTGCATGTGACAGTGACAGGGTGAGTGACAGGGAAGAACCTAGGCTCATGCTCGCCCTGAATTTCTCTTAAAGTGAAGGCAGAAGAACGTTCAGCGCCTGGCCAGGCTTTCTATGTATTAATTTACATAGACGTTTTAATATGAAATATAAATAAGTGTCTTAGACAATAGATACTATTTTACGCTACTGATTAATAATCAAAACTTTATGTGGCTGATGCTACAGAAGAAGGGGTTTATGCACATGCGTCATACTTCTTCTATTGTTCTGGTGTCTCCGATGGGACCGTCTTACAGTGCACGTAGAGGTGTGGCATGTGTATTGCATCGTTTTCAGCAAGCGTTGCGTTGCCATATGTACCTGATATTTTACTGATCCGTTGCCCATGTGGACGCGATATTTAAAAAAAAAATCTCATTGCCGTTGTCGTGTGGATGTAGCCTTAGATATAAAAATAAAATTTACACAGTAGTGGCAGCCATTTTGAAGGCAACACGAGCTGCTTTGATGTTAACCTTGAAATGTGAAATATTTTTACACATTTTGATGGAAACATGTAAAGATGTCAGTTTCTTTTTTTGTCTTGAATTTTTCTCTCTGGAATTTTTTTCACTATTACTGAGGTCGTGTAAAACTCAGATGCTCCCTTTAACGCTTGAAAGATCAAAGTTCACTTAAAGAAAGAAATGGAACAGTGGGATTAAGTTTGAATTCAAAGGGTGGTCAAACACACACACATTAAGTTTAAATTCACTGTTATGGGTGGACATTCTGAAACATTAGAAATTTTGCATGTCCTAGAGCCACACATGATTATTCATGGGGATAGCTGTGTAGTTGTGATGGGAGGACTTCACACACTTGACAAGTTCTAGCCATTCTTCTGTGTGTGTGTGTAGCCCCTTTCACATACAAAATCCATTACTGCATGAGTAAAAACAACATAGAATAGATAAGTTCCATTCCCACTCAGTCTTCCATAATGGAAAAGTAATGGATATTGTGTATTCCCACCTGACTGTATTTAATGGAATGCTATGAAGTGCAAACTTCTGCATGATGTGTGAGGCAAGACCGGACATGACATAATTCATGAGGCAGCAAATCTATTTTTGTGAAAAGCCCAAGCTGAGACATTAGGTGTGTTTGATTTAATTTGGCACTGCACGGCGTTGACTTAAAACAACGCATGCTGATTAGAATTTTTGTCCAAGTTCCACTAGCGCTGCGGACCTTCACCATGTTACAAGACATTAAAAGCTTGCAGGATCAAGGTGTCTGCAGTTTAATAAAGTAGGCGCTGCGCTTGCTCTCCATCCGCTGCACAAGCTAGAACATGCCTTCGGGACATTGGAACATCACCCACATTGGCTGGACTCTCCGATGACAAACATGTTTCCTGATGCTAAGACGCATGAAAAGTTTTACGTTTTAAAGGTCATAGGCAAAGGTTTTAAATTTATGCACATTTGAAACTTTATATGTTAAAAAACCCTCTGTAATTTTCTTCTGGTCCCAAGAAGTATTGTTAATAAGTAATAAAATAAGTTAGAATAAGTTACCGCGGATCGTGGCAAATTTCTGCCTGGCAATTTTCGTGACCACTCGGCACATGACGTCATTCAAGACAAACAAGTCACTTGATTTGAGTCCAATTCCGTTTATTTGCATTGCCATTCAACTTGAGTGCAGACGTGCATTCGGGAATTTCCAAAGAAAAAACATGCCTTATTGTTGTGCAGTGAACTGTAACAGGACTGGTTCAGGACGAAGTTTTTACCTTTTTCTGAGAAAGGAGAAGAGGCGGAGAGTGGATTGTGCGCGTGAAGTGAGAGGGTTGACAGCTGGGTAAATACGCCACTTTGTGCTCTGATCACTTTTTGAAGAATCCCCATCTGTTGGAGAGTTTAGGTGTCAGTGTCGGACAGAGAAGGCTCAAACCTGACGCTGTTCCGACAAAATTCGAACACAAAATAAAGCAGTCAAAGAAGAAACGGACCAGCAATGCTCAAGCAAAAAGGAGAAGATTGGAGGTAAACATTTTTACCTATATACCTATACCTTTATAAATAGTATAATGCCGTGGATGGCAGGCTAATGTGGCTTACCGGCGCACTGTCAAGTAATCGTTCCCTATATCCACTAGTGAGGGCGGTTTAATTATTCTTCAAAAGGGCTCTTAGTATTACAACAAAAGTAAGAATTTATCATAACTACCAGGATAAATCGTTTGGCCGTGAGTCTTGTTGAGGTCCAGGGTCACCGTGATCAGAGTCGGCCGAGTCGCTGTCCGATTCCAAGGCTGCACGGTCAAACCAGTGAGCCACATCCACCAATTGCTTTGCAACGGCCATAGGTTCATACATATATGATTTCACCTCTCGATATTCAATTTGAAGAGTTCCTACTTCAAAATCGCTGTCGCTTTCAGATATTTTACACAACCTCTCATGACCAAAGTCTGTACACCAGGGCTTTACATTAACTTTTTTGCTTACCGGCCACTGTGGCTAGTGGTTTTCCCAAGTCACTAGCCAGTTAGCCTTTTCACTAGCCACAATTTTGTTGCCAGGAAATCACAGTTTTTTTCTTCACCATGATACATTAAAGTTCAGAAGATCTAGATTTAATTATGAATGGCAGCTTATAATGTATTTCTACAGTAGCACTCAAGTATTCAGTGCTGTTAAGGTAGCTCCCTATATGAAAACATGCAACCAATTCAGACAAAAATATAAACAGAGTATTCTGTTTATTGAACTCAAATTCAAGCCCCTTACAATATGAAATATCATATAATATGAAAAATAACATTCAGTACAACTGAATTGATTCTAATATTAAAAATCCAATTCAAAACATTTATCATTGAAAAACATTTGATGTTTTGATATGCAAGTATTATGTGTATTATCAAGTATTATTATGTATATTATGTATTATCTATTAATAGTGTGTGTGTGTGTATGTGAACATGTGTAGAGAGAGACATTAAATGTCCTCATTACATTCATCATCAGATGAGTCTGAATGGTCCATGAAAAATGGTCTTCGTGACCTGAGGCTTCCAGCAGGCCATAAGTTGATAGCTGGGGCGGGATCAACTTCTTTCCAATCACGTGAATGTTTCTAAACAGCAGCTCCATCCTCTCCAGCTCAGCCACTTCATGACAGCCAGGGACTGAAAGCAATGCTGTCCTGTAGTGAACCAGCCGTCATCGCCTGTTTTGATGTTATAGTACCGATGTGTGCATTTGACTTTTCATAGTCCTTTATAGTTTCGAGTTTAAAATTACTGGTGCCTGTCTTTGCCATACTTTCTACAGTCTTCGCAGTACAGGGTATTTTCGGTTTTGCTATGAACTAGCCAATCTCGCCCGAACTTCCATTTGTCATTGAACTGTCTTATCTTCCTATTAGCGTCTTGTTCATCTCCATGGCTGTACCCAGCTCTGAGGCCCCCACGATCCGGACCTCAGTCATTTTTAAGAGCTGAAAATACATTTGTACACTAAATATTCAACTGGATTAAAAAAAATAAAGAATAACATTAAAACGTCTCCATAAAAAGTGCATTATGTTAAACGCTGATTCTGTCTTCTGTGTCTGTTTCGTGTGCGTGGCTCTTAGACCAAGAACACAAAAGTGAATGAGCACGTGACTCGGTAGAGGAATGCAGTGCAGGAGACACGTGGTTTCCATGGTAACCATCAGCGCACTTTCATCAAGCTGTTAAATTGACATTTTCAAAGCAGCACAGTTGTAGCCTGCCTTGTTTGTCTCATCTCATTATCTCTAGCCACTTTATCCTGTTGTACAGGGTTGCAGGCAAGCTGGAGCCTATCCCAGCTGACTATAGGTGAAAGGCGGGGTACACCCTGGACAAGTCGCCAGGTCATCACAGGGCTGACACAGACATGGACAACCATTCACACTCACATTCACACCTACGGTCAATTTAGAGTCACCAGTTAACCTAACCTGCATGTCTTTGGACTGTGGGGGAAACCGGAGGAAACCCACGCGGACACGGGGAGAACGTGCAAACTCCGCAAAACTCCCATGGCCCTCACCAGCCATGGGGCTCGAACCTGGACCTTCTTGCTGTGAGGCGACAGTGCTAACCACTACACTACCGTGCCATAGAGTGGAAAGTTTCAACTTATGTTTGCCTTGGATAACTTTGCCCAAAACATGGTGTATACGGATTTTTTTCCCAGAATTTTTTTTTTGTGTAGGCGTAACGGATGCCAGATTGTTAATGTATCTTACAGTGGTGCTTGAAAGTTTGTGAACCCTTTAGAGTTTTCTATATTTCTGCATAAAAATGACGTAAAACATCATCAGATTTTCACACAAATCCTAAAAGTAGATAAAGAGAACCCAGTTAAACAAATGAGACAAAAATATTATACTTGGTCATTTATTTATTGAGGAAAATGATCCAATATTGCATATCTCTGAGTGGCAAAAGTATGTGAACCTTTGCTTTCAGTATCTGGTGTGACCCCCTTGTGCAGCAATAACTGCAACTAAATGTTTCCGGTAACTGTTGATCAGTCCTGCACACTGGCTTGGAGGAATTTTAGCCCATTCTTCCGTACAGAACAGCTTCAACTGTGGGATGTTGGTGGGTTTCCTCACATGAACTCCTTGCTTCAGGTCCTTCCACAACATTTCGATTGAATTAACGTGAGGACTTTGACTTGGCCATTCCAAAACATTAACTTTATTCTTCCTTAACCATTCTTTGGTAGAATGACTTGTGTGCTTAGGGTCGTTGTCTTGCTGCATGACCTGCCTTCTCTTGAGATTTAGTTCATGGACAGATGTCCTGACATTTTCCTTTAGAATTCACTGGTATAATTCAGAATTCATTGTTCCATCAATGATGACAAGCTGTCCTGGCCCAGATGCAGCAAAACAGGCCCAAACCATGATACTACCACCACCATGTTTCACAGATGGGATAAGGTTCTTATGTTGGAATGCAGGGTTCTCCTTTCTCCAAACATAACGCTTCTCATTTAAACCAAAAAGTTCTATTTTGGCCTCATCTGTCCACAAAACATTTTTCCAGTAGCCTTCTGGCTTGTCCATGTGATCTTTAGCAAACTGCAGATGAGCAGCAATGTTCTTTTTGGAGAGCAGTGGCTTTCTCCTTGCAACCCTGCCATGCACATCATTGTTGTTCAGTGTTCTCCTGATGGTGGACTCATGAACTTTAACATCAGCCAATGTGAGAGAGGCCTTCAGTTGCTTAGAAGTTACCCTGGGGTCCTTTGTGACCTCGCCGACTATTACACGCCTTGCTCTTGGAGTGATCTTTTTTGGTCAAGCACTCCTGGGGAGGGTAACAATGGTCTTGAATTTCCTCCATTTGTACACAATCTGTCTGACTGTGGATTGGTGGAGTCCAAACTCTTTAGAGATGGTTTTTTAACCTTTTCCAGCCTGATGAGCATCAACAATGCTTTTTCTAAGGTCCTCAGAAATCTCCTTTGTTCGTGCCATGATGCACTTCCACAAACGTATTGTGAAGATCAGATTTTGATAGATCCTTGTTCTTTAAATAAAACAGGGTGCCCACTCACACCTGATTGTCATCCCATTGATTGAAAACACCTGATTCTAATTTCACCTTCAAATTAACTGCTAATCCTAGAGGTTCACATACTTTTGCCACTCAGAGGTATGTAATATTCGATCATTTTCCTCAATAAATAAATGACCAAGTATAATATTTTTGCCTCATTTGTTTAACTGGGTTCTCTTTATCTACTTTTAGGACTTGTGTGAAAATCTGATGATGTTTTAGATTATATTTATGCAGAAATATAGAAAATTCGAAAGGGTTCACAAACTTTCACACACCACTGTAGTTACATAGGCTGCATGGTTAGGGTATCTTTTGTCCTCATTGCTTGGGCCAGATCAAACCATTAAACAAGCTTAAATTATTCTTACTCTTGCCACGTGATTTTTTTTTTCAAAACTGATGATATTCAGTTCAAACACCATTAAAAGTAATTTCAGGAATTGATCTCTTGCGTGATGTGTAATTCACCCCTCTCATTTAAATATGTCGAACATTTTTCTGCGCGCTTTGTGCATCACGGACCTTGGTGATTTTAAAATGCTGCTCCGGCCCTGATCATCTCTGCCCCTTTTTCCCTGAGCAGCAGGGTTTGAAACTCCAGCTGTGTGCCGCCACATAGTGCGCTTGTCAGTCGTCAGCAATTTTGTTGCTTCATTCATTAACCGCAGGTTACTGTATCATTGATTTTATATGAGACGTTAAAGTACGTTCTCAACAATTCTAACGTCAATGTTTATGCAGGTGCTCATGGGAGTTTTAGGCATGTACTGTAATATTACATTGCAATAAGTTTATTATATCAGATGCCTTCAGAGAAAACTACAATTAAAATATGTCATACCACAGAATAAACCACCCGACAAACTGGCTAGTGGGACTAAAGTTATTACCCACCAAAGCCGAATTTTACCCACATTTGGCGGGTGCTAATGTAAAGCCCTGCTGTACACGTGCTCGGTTTGCAAGTAAACACAGAACTGCTCCCAGTCTGTTTACCTTGAATGACATCATGATGATGGTCCCCTGGCAGTAAGTGCGCGTAAGTGAGATGCAAACAAACCTTCAGAACTTGTGCAAACCAGTATATTTTAAGAGTTTTATTCAATTTTAGGGTGCAAATGAGACACCAGGAAGATTGAATTTGCTTTTTGGGTGGCTGTTCTAGAAAATAAAGTTGATATTCTACATTCCACCTCCAACCCTTGCCTATGACCTTTAATACCTGGATTATGTGATCTTTCCAACAGTGGCACTAAAACCTTTTATTACGTCATTATTTTCTGCTATAGTGTAGGCTGATAAACATGTGCAGAAACCACCACATTGAATTTATGCGACTGTAGCCCAATTATTTAGTAAAAGAACACTAGAATTTGTCAGTTATCATGTTCAAGTTAATGAAAAGGGGAATTTCAACTGTATACATTAAGGAACAATTCCATGAGATCTCCCATTAGTCACATACTACAATAGGAAGGAGAAACTGGTTTCACTGCTGCATTTTACAGCTCCTTTTCAACTGATCATTGAGTCAGTTGAATCAAAGTCAAATGCACTGATTAGGTAGTTAGCAACATGGCACAAGTCAATGTACATCATGTCTGTTCTTGCCCTGTTTCTGAAGATTTTTGCTTATGTATAGGGACTGCTGTATCCACTGACTCAGGCCCTGTCCACACAGCAACGGATTCAGGTGAATCTGATAAAATTTATTGTTTCGGCCTGGCGTCCACACGGCGCTGGCGTTTTGGGTGCCCCAAAACGATATTTTTTGAGACTGGTTTACAGAGTGGAAAAATCTGGCAACGGTGCCATTGCGAAGTCGTCTGGATGAGTAGAACGGATTTGTTTACGATGACATCACAACCACATGACTAGAACAAGCAGCACGCCAGGTAGAAGGGGTTTATGTGCATGCGTCCTACTTCTATTGTTCTGGTGTCTCCGATGGGACCATCTTACAGTGCACGTAGAGGTGTGGCATGTATATTGCATCGTTTTCAGCAAGCGTTGCGATATGTACCTGATATTTTACTGATCCGTTACCCATGTGCACGTGAATTTTTTTTTTTCACCTGCTTAAAAAAAAAATAATCTCTCGGTGCCGTTGTGTGGCTGTAGCCTCAGTAACAGTGGTTTATCTATTATTTATTCTAGGCCAAAAATTATGCTAGTGCTGAGAAGCAGCACCTGGTGAGACTTCTGGGTTACACTTCAAAGTGTACACCTTGCAGCCTACAAACACCACTCCTCAAACTACAATTCCCACATACTCTGCTGATAGCATTAACCACACACCCGTTTTCACTTTGGACATTTACCTTATTTAAACCCTGGCTTATTATATTTTCCATGCTAGTTGTGTCCCTCACTTCTGAGGAGTTTTCATGCTTTTTTGCTTCAACTATCCTGGGTAGATAAAAGGTGGACACTTGCATCAGTCATCACACCTCAACCATGGTAAGATATTAAGGACAACCGCACACCATAAACTCACACACTCAGTCATTTCACAATACATTTTATTATGTTCTCTAACAGTAACATTTGTTCATTTCAGCATCAAAATAATCCAAAAAAAAAAAACTAAAACAAATGCCTGAGATGCTCCACCCATTCCATAAGGAGTACCATCCAATCAAACTGACAGGGGCTGAATCAATTAATCACTGCAGCATGCTCTCCCGATTGAGTGAAGTGAATATGCTGGAATTGCTTCGATGTGTGTATGCAGTCTATCTGATCAACCAAGCAACACAACTGCCCGCATGCAGACTCATCTTCACTTGTTGCTCAATCTAAGAGTGTGAGTGTGTATGTATGTATGTGTGTGGTGTGTGTATGTATGTGTGTGTGTGTGTGCGCGCGCAGGAGAAAGAGGGGGTTCAGAAACCCAACTGCCGGAGGTGCTCAACAATCTTGAAGACATGAGGATTGACGTGTCCTCCAGTACCACCTTTCTTTCCTCGAGCTATAACTAGAGCTGTGAGAGAGAAAGAGATTATTAACCTCTGAACACTTCAAAGAGAACTGAGGGTCAAAGTTCATTTATCAACTCAAGAAAACTACAGCAATTACCATGGTAGCAGCAAAATCAACTCCAGTATCATAGTGAACAATGGTCAAGTTTACATAATTCTAGTTACAAGTTTTAGTTTAACTTAATACATGCATGTTGATAATATTGCAGTTTGTACTGCTTTAAAGGATTATTGCTTTTATTACAGGTATGTCCATCTACATTTTTAAGCCAAATTTAGGGAGTGATTGCTCAGTGATTAAGGCTCTGGGTTTTTGGTCAAGCTCCATGGCTGTATTATGGCTGACCCTGTGCTCCGACCCCAACTTCCTAGCAAGTTGGGGTATTTAACTGTGCTGTAATGTGAGACAAATAAAGGCTTCATCCTCCATCTTTTGGATTGCCTTGAGCAACTGGCAAGAATTTCCTTCAAGATCAAGGTTTCTTATTTTAACTCATTCCATCTTCTCAAAGGTCCATAACAGCAAAACCTCCATTAATCTACTTTAGTCCCATATGACCTTTAGTATATTGTGGAAGCAATACTTTAGTTGTGGAAGAGTAATAACCACACTAAGCATCACCCAGAGGAGAATGGGTTCCCTTTTAAAATTCTTGTTCCTCCCAAGATTTCTTCATGTTTCTGTAAAGCCGCTCTGTGTCAGTATCTACTAATGAAAGGGCTGTAGAAATAAAATCTAACTGATTAGTCTACAAGAGTAAATTAGCAGAGTCCCCCTTAGACTACTCTAGTCCCCGTTCATCTGTGCTGGGGACTGCTCTGGAGCCCCCGAGTTGGTTGCTGAGAAAGGATGTTGCACAAATTGCTCAAGAACAGACAACACGTCACATCCACTGCAGACCCTACTGGCCAGAGAGCAGCGTGTCTTCAGTTGGAGGCTCCTTCAACTCTGCTAGAACAAGGACCACCTACATGAGGTTTATCCTCTGAGTGGCAATGCACAATAATACATTCTACATTTAACATGCACACTTGGAGCTATATCTTAGATTCTATTTTAATTTCATTATATTTTGTCCAGTAATAAGACTTGCAAATACTGATTTTACCCATCTTTTACCTAGTTCCCCATTAATCTACTCTTAGTCCATGTTAAAATTGGTACATTAGTAAAGTCCCCACTATTCAAAAAACAGTTAGGAAAGGGTGGTTAAGAAAGGTAGCAGTTCTTTTTTTTTTTGCACTTTGCAGTGAAGGGTTTCTGCACCCTACAGTAATAAAGTGTGGATCTGTGTTGTGTTACCCTTATGTGATTGGCCAACAGTGATGAATAAGGGATCAGGGTCTTTGTCTGTGACCTTCATTTTCAGGTCGAGGGTGTGGGCATCGGGGTCATCCCTCACAATTGCGCACTTTTTGCCCGCTAAGGTCGCGCCATTACAAAACATGTCACCATGGGAACCACAGAGTGCCTTCACCTCAGATAACTAGAGAGAGAGAAAAAATAAAGTTTTATTATGAGAATTTGAATTTGTTACAGTACACGTTGCAACATGTAGATGGAATTTTTGCAGAATCCCTGCCAAGCTCAGAACAGGCATTCCGAATGTAGTTTCAAGTCTCATCATGTTCAGGGAGCACTGCGTCATTTAAAACCCAACAAGTACACACCCACAGCGTCCACAAGAGAATAAGGGAGAAAACACTGCTTAAGGCAACACACAAGAAATTATGACTTACCTGATGCACAAGCATGAGAATGCAGTGCGTTAAAAAAAAAAAACCCTCACTCCTGCACTCAGTCAATAAACTACAGTGTGGTCATCATGGCAGTACAAGTTCTCTCTCACACACACTACAGTCAAACTACATAAACAATTCAGGTCAGTAAACACACGCGCTACTGATTGGAGTTTTGTGCATGCTCAACCGGAAGTGAGTCACACCCTCTTCAACCCCGCTTACACTACTTCCTGCTTTTTAATTCGTCCGTGACCAAAAAAGGAAGCTTTCTGGCTACAGAACTCACAGCGCGCACACAGAACCACTCAATTTAATGGGGGGGGAACAAACAAACAAACAAACAAACCAGTCCCATTATCCTGGACACTCGAACCAGTGGCACTGGCGCGCGCACAGTGTGGAACTTAGAGTCGGGTCGATAGAAAATAGTTACACACGATTACAGCGAAGCGCGCGCGCACACGTAACGTCTCTGTGCTCACTCAGCTCATCACGCGCAGAGCGGAAGCAGCTCAGCTCAGCCCCCCCGCGCCTCTCCATCACGCGCTATACAGCAGGAACAGTTAAAAGTTAAACCGAGCAGGTGCGCTCCTTAACACGCCGCGCTTATACTGCAACTGGATAAATTGTTAGCATTCAGCTTCACGCGCATGTTAGTTACTTGCGGTGTGTGCGCACGTACGTACCGAGAGATTCCTCAGCCAGCCGGTCTCACACGATGCCCACACACTCCCATCGAGCCCGATGATGGAGGCGTCCTCCACCCCATCGTTACTGAGCAGATTAGTGATGTAGTCTTGCCAACTCATCTTTCAGTCTGGTTGTGTTTTCGGAACTTTAACAGATAAAGAACCGTGAACGCGGAAGTGAAAATGATGAATTGAGCGCGCGCTCGAATCCTCCTCCTGACTTTCAGCAAAGCCGCCGCGATGCAAAAGTAAAGTACTAGGAAGTTCCTGAGTTTTATACTGCACGCGCAGTTCCGCGCGCACGCCCTACCCTACCCTACTTCGGGGGGGTCACTTCCGCGTGCGCCTGCGCACAGACAGACAGACACACACACACAGAGTTTGTAAAGATGAAAGCTGTCTGTCTCTGTAGCGTCAAATAACCCGAGCATAAATTCCGCAGGGAAAAGCAGGCGCGCACACAGAGTCTCTTTCTAAGTAAAACGTGCATGAGAGTGATGATCAGAATCTAAACACTGTATATGTATACACAGTACCAGTCAAAAGCTTGGACATTCAACAAGTATTCAGCAACTGTACTAATCCATATTATGTCAAGAACCGCTCAACTAAGTAAAGAGAAGCAACAGTCCATTATTACTTTAAGACATGGATTGTTTTTAATTAACAGAAATAAAGAAGAGGGCGGCACGGTGGTGTAGTGGTTAGCGCTGTCGCCTCACAGCAAGAAGGTCCAGGTTCGAGCCCCATGGCCGACGAGGGCCTTTCTGTGTGGAGTTTGCATGTTCTCCCCGTGTCCGCGTGGGTTTCCTCCGGGTGCTCCGGTTTCCCCCACAGTCCAAAGACATGCAGGTTAGGTTAATAACTGGTGACTCTAAATTGACCGTAGGTGTGAGTGTGAATGGTTGTCTGTGTCTATGTGTCAGCCCTGTGATGACCTGGCGACTTGTCCAGGGTGTACCCCGCCTTTCGCCCATAGTCAGCTGGGATAGGCTCCAGCTCGCCTGCGACCCTGTAGAACAGGATAAAGCGGCTACAGATGATGAGATGAGATGAGAAATAAAGAACAGGGCGGCACGGTGGTGTAGTGGTTAGCGCTGTCGCCTCACAGCAAGAAAGTCCAGGTTCGAGCCCCGTGGCCAACGAGGGCCTTTCTGTGTGGAGTTTGCATGTTCTCCCCGTGTCCGCGTGGGTTTCCTCCGGGTGCTCCGGTTTCCCCCACAGTCCAAAGACATGCAGGTTAGGTTAATAACTGGTGACTCTAAATTGACCGTAGGTGTGAATGTGAGTGTGAATGGTTGTCTGTGTCTATGTGTCAGCCCTGTGATGACCTGGCGACTTGTCCAGGGTGTACCCCGCCTTTCGCCCGTAGTCAGCTGGGATAGGCTCCAGCTTGCCTGCGACCCTGTAGAAGGATAAAGCGGCTAGAGATAATGAGATGAGATGAGATAAATTCCGCAGGGAAAAGCAGGCGCGCACACAGAGTCTCTTTCTAAGTAAAACGTGCATGAGAGTGATGATCAGAATCTAAACACTGTATATGTATACACAGTACCAGTCAAAAGCTTGGACATTCAACAAGTATTCAGCAACTGTACTAATCCATATTGTGTCAAGAACCGCTCAACTAAGTAAAGAGAAGCAACAGTCCATTATTACTTTAAGACATGGATTGTTTTTAATTAACAGAAATAAAGAAGACGGCGGCACGGTGGTGTAGTGGTTAGCGCTGTCGCCTCACAGCAAGAAGGTCCAGGTTCGAGCCCCGTGGCCGACGAGGGCCTTTCTGTGTGGAGTTTGCATGTTCTCCCCGTGTCCGCGTGGGTTTCCTCCGGGTGCTCCGGTTTCCCCCACAGTCCAAAGACATGCAGGTTAGGTTAATAACTGGTGACTCTAAATTGACCGTAGGTGTGAATGTGAGTGTGAATGGTTGTCTGTGTCTATGTGTCAGCCCTATGATGACCTGGCGACTTGTCCAGGGTGTACCCCGCCTTTCGCCCGTAGTCAGCTGGGATAGGCTCCAGCTTGCCTGCGACCCTGTAGAAGGATAAAGCGGCTAGAGATGATGAGATGAGATAAATTCCGCAGGGAAAAGCAGGCGTGCACACAGAGTCTCTTTCTAAGTAAAACGTGCATGAGAGTGATGATCAGAATCTAAACACTGTATATGTATACACAGTACCAGTCAAAAGCTTGGACATTCAACAAGTATTCAGCAACTGTACTAATCCATATTGTGTCAAGAACCGCTCAACTAAGTAAAGAGAAGCAACAGTCCATTATTACTTTAAGACATGGATTGTTTTTAATTAACAGAAATAAAGAACAGGGCGGCACGGTGGTGTAGTGGTTAGCGCTGTTGCCTCACAGCAAGAAGGTCCAGGTTCGAGCCCCGTGGCCGACGAGGGCCTTTCTGTATGGAGTTTGCATGTTCTCCCCGTGTCTGCGTGGGTTTCCTCCGGGTGCTCCGTTTTCCCCCACAGTCCAAAGACATGCAGGTTAGGTTAATAACTGGTGACTCTAAATTGACCGTAGGTGTGAATGTGAGTGTGAATGGTTGTCTGTGTCTATGTGTCAGCCCTGTGATGACCTGGCGACTTGTCCAGGGTGTACCCCGCCTTTCGCCCGTAGTCAGCTGGGATAGGCTCCAGCTTGTCTGCGACCCTGTAGAACAGGATAAAGTGGCTAGAGATGATGAGATGAGATGAGAAGTATTTACATATAGAGGGTGGCACGGTGGTGTAGTGGTTAGCACTGTCACCTCACAGCAAGAAGGTCCGGGTTCGAGCCCCGTGGCCGGCGAGGGCCTTTCTGTGTGGAGTTTGCATGTTCCCCCCGTGTCCGCATAGGTTTCCTCCGGGTGCTCCGTTTTCCCCCACAGTTCAAAGACATGCAGGTTAGGTTAATAACTGGTGACTCTAAATTGACCGTAGGTGTGAATGTGAGTGTGAATGGTTGTCTGTGTCTATGTGTCAGCCCTGTGATGACCTGGCGACTTGTCCAGGGTGTACCCCGCCTTTCGCCCGTAGTCAGCTGGGATAGGCTCCAGCTTGCCTGCGACCCTGTAGAACAGGATAAAGCGGCTAGAGATAATGAGATGAGAAATAAAGAACAACCACTGATGTAGAAGGTGTGTCTAAACATTTCACTGGGGCAGCATGGTGATACAGACAGCAAGACGGTTCCAGGTTTGAACCTCATGGCTGATGGGGGCCTTCTGTGTGGAGTTTGCATGTTATCTCTGTGTCTGCGTGGGCTTATTCTGGGTGCTCTGTTTTCCCCCACTGTCCAAAAACATGAGGTTAGATTACCTGGCTACTCTAATGGGCCTTTTCCACTACCCTTTTTCAGCTCACTTCAGCCCAACACGGCTCGCATTTCGACTACCTTAGAGCAGCATGACTGAGCTCACTTCAGCCTTACTCAGCACCCAAAACTCACACGGTTTTGGAGTGGGGCCGAAGTGAGCCCAACCAAGCCCAGTGGGGCTAGGGGCGTGAGGAGACAATCCCCTGTGCACTGATTGGTGAGGAGGAGTGTCCTCACATGCCCACACACACCCCGCAAGCACGCTGGGATCTTTAAATAACCACCATCTGTAAACACCGTAAACCAGGAAGAAGAAGAATTAGAAGACAACGAAGAAGAAGATCAGCAAGAAAACTAGATCAACCAAGACCAGCAACACTAACGACTCCATGTCCTCCATGTTTATTGTTTACTATCCGGGTCGTGAGACTACCACTTAAAAGGTCACTGATGTCACTGTTTGCGCCGCCTAACGACATCACGTGACGTCCACCCACTTTCGCTTTCTCCACCCAATGTGTCCACCCACTTTCAGCCAGCACGGTTCAGCGCGGTTGTAGTCGAAATGCAACCCCAACAGCTCCACTCAGCCCAACTCAGCACCGCACGGCTCAGCCCAACTCAGCCACGTTGGTAGTGGAAAAGCCCCATTAATTGCCTGTGTGTGAATGGCTGGGTAGGAACTGCTCCATGTCCTCAATATCCACCCTGGGTAGCTCTCCTGAGCTAGCTACCAAACCTGCAGTAAGCAGTCAACTACAGCTGACATACAAGAAGAAGAAGAAGACTTTTCACTGTTACTGTATACTAGGGTGCATCAGTTGCCCCCTAAAAATGAAAAGTTCCTCCGATCATGATGCAATTTTGTTTTTATGTTCCTTTTGGTAAGAAAACACACTGGGTGAAATATTTTGACAAAATTCAAAAGTTTAATGGTGGCACCAGGAGCTCAAAGTTATGGAAAAAGCTGCTATTTTATGACAAAATTTTGATCACTTTTCAAGAAACATTATTGCACCTTATAGAGTATACCAAATATCTTAGATACACATTTTTAGTACATATTCTAAATATATTATCAAGCACAGTTTGAGTTTTAGCTGTTCATTGAATCATTGTTCAACTACTTTTAAACAATACAAATGTATTATGAATCACATTAATGCTTCTCAATCCCTTGCAAAGGTTCTTAACATGATCTCTGGGTCACAAGAAATCAATAAATGGAGTCCAACATTGTGATTCAAACCTTACGCGAAAACATAAAATAAGCGTTTTTTGGCAAAAAATGAACCTCATGGTGCCACCATTAGACTTTTGAATATGGTCAAAAAAATGTACAGGATGTCTTTATTGGTGAAAAGGAACACCCAAACAAAAATGCATCAGATTTTATGAAAGTGAGGGCAACTGATGCACCCTGCTGTATACGCCGCACAGTAGACAGCTGAAGGCAGGGGGGATTAGAACAAAAAAAAAAATCCACTCTTCAACCATGATATTCCTGGTGTTGAACATGATGTAGTCTTGTGCTGTTGTAGCCCATCCACCTCAAGGTTTGATTTGTGTACGTTGAGATGCTTTTACAGTATGCACCACAGTGGTAAAGAGTTATTAGCTGACTTACTATATTCTTCCTGGCAACTCAAACCAGTCTGGCCATTTTCCTCTCACCTCTCCAATCAACAAGGCATGTCCACCTACAGAAGTCACTCACTTGGTGTTTTTTTTTTATTTTTTTTTACCACCATTCTGTGTGAACTCTAGAGACTGTTGTGTGTGAAAATGGCAGGAGATCAGTAGTTTCTGAAATACTCAAACCAGCCCATCTGTCACCAACAACCATACCATGACCAAAGTCACAAAGCTCACACTTTTTCTTAATCCTAATGTTTGATGTGAATATTAACTGATGCTCTTGACCTGTATCTGCATGATTTTATGCATTGTGTTGTTGCCACATGATTGGCTGATTAGATAACTGCATAACTGAGCAGGCGTACAGATGTTCCTATTAAAGTGGACAGTGAATGTATATATCAAAATGAATTTTGAGTTTTAATAATGGATGTGTAATGTGGGGCGGCACGGTGGTGTAGTGGTTAGCGCTGTCGCCTCATAGCAAGAAGGTCCTGGGTTCAAGCCCCATGGCCGGCGAGGGCCTTTCTGTGCGGAGTTTGCATGTTCTCCCCGTGTCCGCGTGGGTTTCCTCCGGGTGCTCCGGTTTCCCCCACAGTCCAAAGACATGCAGGTTAGGTTAACTGGTGACTCTAAATTGACCGTAGGTGTGAATGTGAGTGTGAATGGTTGTCTGTGTCTATGTGTCAGCCCTGTGATGACCTGGCGACTTGTCCACGGTGTACCCCGCCTTTCGCCCGTAGTCAGCTGGGATAGGCTCCAGCTTGCCTGCGACCCTGTAGAAGGATAAAGCGGCTAGAGATAATGAGATGAGATGAGATGTGTAATGTGGAGATTACACACAATGTGTTTGGCGTGTGAGTGCTCAGGTTTGATCTCAAACTGTATGACCCTTACATACCCTGTATACTTTCCCCTACACACTATCCCTATTTTATTTGTATTTTGTATGTGAAAAGACAATCTCTCTCTTTCAGAGAGAGAGAGAGAGAGAGGAGTTCTCCATCTACTTCCAATTCTGCTTCTTAAACTGCAGGAACTGAACTAAACTTTAACCCTAATTCTGCACTGTGGCTCAGAGTCATGTTCTTGGACATGAGACCAGATCAGACCAAACACTGACCATTTTTGAGTTAAACTGAAGTTTTCTGTTTTTGTTTTGAGTTATTAATGACTTATTTATGAATTTTTATGAAAAAGCTCATAGACAGTCATTAATGACATGAACTACCTGAATGGAGTGTATTGTGTATTTGACTTCCTGTGTGGAAAGCACATGTTCACAAGATGCATTTGAATGCGCGCGCGCGCACACGCACACACACACACACACACACACACACAAATTGGTTTCTTTGTGACGATGTTTAAAATTAAATAAAACACTGTGCTTCCGTGACCAGCGCTCCATATGGCTGCAGTAGTGGAGCTCTTCAGTGAGACAGTCTGATTGGTTGAGAGACTTAAATATGTATTGAAACTGTCACTTCACACATCGAAAATAAAGACTATGGGTAACAGATCTAAAAAGAAACTGACAGTGAGAGTGACAGTTCTGTGTCTGTTTCTTCTACAAATTTGCTAATGGAAGGAAACAAGTGCTCACTAGTCAGACTAGGTTCCTGAGGTTCATGTACTAGGTTCATGAGAAACAAACTGATTTTATTTTTTAACTTTCTGATCAGAGCGGCACGGTGGTGTAGTGGTTAGCGCTGTCGCCTCACAGCAAGAAGGTCTGGGTTCGAGCCCCGTGGCCGGCGAGGGCCTTTCTGTGTGGAGTTTGCATGTTCTCCCCGTGTCCACGTGGGTTTTCTCCGGGTGCTCCGGTTTCCCCCACAGTCCAAAGACATGCAGGTTAGGTTAACTGGTGACTCTAAATTGACCGTAGGTGTGAATGTGAGTGTGAATGGTTGTCTGTGTCTATGTGTCAGCCCTGTGATGACCTGGCGACTTGTCCAGGGTGTACCCCGCCTTTCGCCCGTAATCAGCTGGGATAGGCTCCAGCTTGCCTGCGACCCTGTAGAACAGGATAAGCGGCTACAGATAATGAAATGAGATGAGATGAGATGAGACTTTCTGATCAGGAGATGAGACCATTAACAACTAAACTATGCCACCTCTCCATATCCACTGTAAACTTCTCTCCACCTCCATTGTACCTCTTCCCCACCACTGTAACCTCCTTAAAACCTTCACTGTACCTCCTCTCCATCTCCACTGCAACCTCCTCAAAACCTTCACCGTACCTCCTCTCCATCACCACTGCAACCTTCTCTCCACCTCCACTGTACCTCCTCTCCATCTCCACCGTAACCATCTTTCCACCTCCATTCTACCTCCCTCCACTTAAACTGCATGTCCTATCTGCCTCCACTGTAACCACCTCTCTTGTTTCAAACCAAACATATCCTGGGATTATGACATTATAAGGAATAACACAGTCCAGACTGTGTTGTTATATGAAAATAATCTATGCCAGGATTGGGTGATGAAGTATTATTTTCATATAACAGCATGGTCTGAAGTGTGTTATTCCATTTACACCACAACTCTACCTCCTCTCCACTGCCATTGTAGCCTGACAACTTTCCTGAGCTGGGAAACTTTACCAAGCTGTTACAAAATGTGATTGTTACTGACACTGAAGACTCCTACAATAAAAGTACCCTAAAAAAATGTCCCCACATGAACGATTATGCATTTTACTTTGTTAAACAAGACATTTTTACAATCTCATCTCTAGCCGCTTTATCCTTCTACAGGGTCGCAGGCAAGCTGGAGCCTATCCCAGCTGACTACGGGCGAAAGGCAGGGTACACCCTGGACAAGTCGCCAGGTCATCACAGGGCTGACACATAGACACAGACAACCATTCACACTCACACCTACGGCCAATTTAGAATCACCAGTTAACCTAACCTGCATGTCTTTGGACTGTGGGGGAAACCGGAGCACCCGGAGGAAACCCATGCGGACACGGGGAGAACATGCAAACTCCGCACAGAAAGGCCCTCGTTGGCCACGGGGCTCGAACCTGGACCTTCTTGCTGTGAGGCGACAGCGCTAACCACTACGCCACCGTGCCACCCTATTTTTACAATCTGTGTATTATTAATCTTATAATCTTAGATTATGTGGAGTGTTTACCATACAAATACCATGAGTTGGCCTAGTGGTTAGTGTGTCCACCTCTTGACTGGGAAATCGTGAGTTCTACTTGCGGTTGGTTCATACCAAAGGCCATCATAAAAAATGCCATCTGGTGAGGCACACTGCAATACAGATGTGAGTAGGGAGTCAAACTCTTGTGGTTACCAGAGGACTGACCCTCCCCGTAACCCTAGCTATGTAATAGGCGAGAGGCAGAGGGCAACTGAAATGGAGATCGGTGCTGCCTGATGTGGCACGGGAAGGACTTTTGCCATACAAATTCCTGTATATGAGCTGTTATACAAGTATAAATGTATATAAACCTGTTGTTTCTGTTACAGCTGGAAGTACTGTCTGAGCTACATTGTTATGTACAAATAATACACACTGTCTGACCAGTGAGATTCGATACTTCAACTGCACTATGGGGCGGCATGGTGGTGTAGTGGTTAGTGCTGTTGCCTCACAGCAAGAAGGTCCGGGTTCGAGCCCCGTGGCCGGTGAGGGCTTTTCTGTGCGGAGTTTGCATGTTCCCCCTGTGTCCGCGTGGGTTTCCTCCAGGTGCTCCGTTTTCCCCCACAGTCCAGAGACATGCAAGTTAGGTTAACTGGTGACTCTAAATTGACCGTAGGTGTGAATGTGGGTGTGAATGGTTGTTTGTGTTTATGTGTCAGCCCTGTGATGACCTGGCGACTTGTCCAGGGTGTACCCCGCCTTTCGCCCGTAGTCAGCTGGGATAGGCTCCAGCTTGCCTGCGACCCTGTAGAACAGGATAAAGCGGCTAGAGATAACGAGATGAGATGAGAAATTAAAAATGGAAGCGGATGAATTGGTTCCTAAGAGAACTAGTAAGGGGTCAGTCATCTGGCATTTTTTTGGATATCGTGAGGAGCACGTGAAACAGCAAATGCCAGTTTGTAAAGTGTGCAAAAAAAACCAGTATCAAAATACTCGGGTCTTGAAATAAATGCACATTAGTCATGAACAATGGTAACTACTCTCTTTTGTGTTATTTTTGACAGAAGTAAAATTCATACATGAACAAATTTTGGCGAGTTTATTTTCTGTTTGGCTAGTTACTTTGGACAGTAACTAGTCTGGCTGGCTGGTGAAAAAATATATGAATTTCGAGCCCTGGTGTGTATACTCGTTGACATGAAAACAGATTCTGTTTTGTATGACACACTGACTCAGAGATTGTGTGTGTGTGTGTGTGTGTGTGTCTGAGCCAGAGAGAGAGGGAGAGAGACTTCATGAATTAATTAATTCCTATTAAAGTGGATGGAGAGTGTAGTTATACTCCAATATGGTATGACCTCAGCTTTATTTAATTAGGCTACTAGTCTCCTGTTATTTCCATTATTAAACTTATCTTAACATCTACAATACAATGAGGCTATATGTTCAAGGATTACAGCAGAATTACAGCCACACTTCTGTAAGTGATGTAAAGTAACAGTGCTCATAGTGGGACACAAACAGAGAGACAGACAGACAAATAGATCTGCAATTTAAGTCCCTGTCTAATGTTTATGTAAATAAGTTGGTTTTCCACTGAGAATCTTTAATTAGAGAGTGAGTCATTAAAAATAAACGTTTAATGCAATGAAGAAAGAAACATCCATCCATTATCTGTAGCTGCTTATCCTGTTCTACAGGGTTACAAGCTGACTATGGGTGAGAAGCGGGGTACACCCTGAACAAATCACCAGGTTATCGCAGGGCTGACACAGAGACAAACAAGAAAGAAACATCTCATCTCATTATCTCTAGCCGCTTTATCCTGTTCTACAGGGTCGCAGGCAAGCTGGAGCCTATCCCAGCTGACTACGGGCGAAAGGCGGGGTACACCCTGGACAAGTCGCCAGGTCATCACAGGGCTGACACATAGACACAGACAACCATTCACACTCAATTTAGAGTCACCAGTTAACCTAACCTGCATGTCTTTGGACTGTGGGGGAAACCGGAGCACCCGGAGGAAACCCACGTGGACACGGGGAGAACATGCAAACTCCACACAGAAAGGCCCT
This sequence comes from Neoarius graeffei, assembly GCF_027579695.1. NCBI lineage: Eukaryota > Metazoa > Chordata > Actinopteri > Siluriformes > Ariidae > Neoarius > Neoarius graeffei. The sequence goes on from NC_083581.1 coordinate 46,616,758, forward strand.
CACCGGCCACGGGGCTCGAACCCGGACCTTCTTACTGTGAGGCGACAGCGCTAACCACTACACCACCGTGCCGCCCCAGAAAGAAACATATGAAATATATCTTATATCAAACTTAGTTAATAATTTCTGACTTCTGTTTTGCTGTGTTCACGTGACAGCCAAAGCTTATGAAAAGACTCCAATCATTTTAAAGTGGACTGTATCTCAGTGAACTAAAGCTTAGGGATAGGTTTCACTACAGTATACTATATACTCTTTACTTCTGAGTAAATCAGGACAAAAAAGTACACCAGAAAATAAATGTAGATTTAGATGTTTTGTGTTCTTTTTGATGGCTACTTCAAAATGTGTAAATAAATAAATAAATAAATAAATTACTGACAGTGTACATGTGAAATGGAGCGGACTCTCCTCTAAACACAGGATGTGACAATGAGGATGAATTAATTGATAAATAGATTCAACACACACTGCATTTTTCTCAGAGTAAGCTCTGATAAAGTTGTAGTAGATGAGCTGTGACAGAAAAGCCAAAAAACACACAAACAAACAACAACAACAAAAACCCCACCAGCAACCAATGCACTGAGGGTCAAATGAGATACCACCCCATGCTGGACCACACCCCTATCTCCCCAAACCCACAGAGATATAACTGTTTAAAAATAACTTAACCCACTGAGATATAACTGTTTAAAAATAACTTAAACCAAGGAACAAAACCAGACTATTTACAATGTGCAATAATGTGAATTATAGCACTTTTCATTTACAAGAACTGTACGGAAAGAGAGACAGATAGAGAAAGCATCCTCCAAGTCTCAACCACAACATCCTGTTTGCCAGTGTAAGGTGTAGAAGCAGACAGGAAATGAAGCTGATTTTGGGTGTTCACACACACGATGTGAAACACTTTGGCAATCAGAGACACACCCACTGACCCTTTGATGTGACTGTTAGTTCAGACTGGTGAACCTGATTGGATGCTGGACAGAAAGTGGAGAACAGTAGGCCAGTTTAATCTGACCAATCACAGTTTGCTGTGCAATGGCCCAATCAGCTGCTGCCATGTGAGAACAGGAACAGGAAGTGTGTGGGGGTTTGAGCTAGTTTAGCACTTTCAGGAATAGAATGTGCTAGAAAATGTACTGGCATCTGACGCACACACAGTGTTCTCTAACTCAGCTTCTGTGTCAGTGTAAACATGTTCAAACAAGCTATCCGAATATTTCAGCTATCAGAGACAGACAGATATACAGAGAGAATTTATTTTATTTATATAGTCATTCATTGTCAGTGAGGGTCACTGAAAAAGAGATACAAAGAGAGACAGAAAGAAGCCGACTGAGAGAAAGACAGTAAATGAGTGTTTGCATGCATGTGTGTGTCAGAGAGTTGAAATTCCAGTATTACAAGTGAACACTTGCTACTGAGTATACTGAGTAATGAAGAGAGAACTCATGTCTGTACATACACACACGACTGGACACCATCCGTGTCTTGTTATTGAAGGGAAAAAACTCGGTCTCCACCAACATACAGGAGAAATTATGTTAAATATGTCCTCATTTTATGAACCTGTCCACAGATCTGTCTCTTATTATCATTTGTTAAAGATAAAATGGTGTGTGTGTGTGTGTGTGTGTGTGAGAGAGAGAGAGAGAGAGAGAGAGAGAGAGAGAAATGTGCAAATTTTCATATACAAATATCACAGAGTTGTGGGAAATGCACTTAAAAAAATTCCCCCAGTGTCTATACCATGGCTATGCTCCAGATTCACATCATGTGAAAAAAATTAGTTGATACATTTTTACGTCTCATCTCATTATCTCTAGCCGCTTTATCCTGTTCTACAGGGTCACAGGCAAGCTGGAGCCTATCCCAGCTGACTACAGGCGAAAGGCGGGGTACACCCTGGACAAGTCGCCAGGTCATCACAGGGCTGACACATAGACACAGACAACCATTCACACTCACATTCACACCTACGGTCAATTTAGAGTCACCAGCTAACCTAACCTGCATGTCTTTGGACTGTGGGGGAAACCGGAGCACCTGGAGGAAACCCACGCGGACACGGGGAGAACATGCAAACTCCACACAGAAAGGCCCTCGCCGGCCACAGGGCTTGAACCTGGACCTTCTTGCTGTGAGGCGACAGTGCTAACCACTACACCACCGTGCCGCCACATTTTTACGTAACAGAATTTATTGATTTCTGATTGTCTGTTTGAGGGCCACACAAGGAAACAATGGCTATACGTGGAGTGGAATATACATGGCTACTAATGGATTCAAATTTTTTTTAAACATTTGATGTTCAAAAGTAAGTTGGGCGGGCCCTACCGGTTCCATATTCCATGTAGTGCATTATGCAAACTTTGTCAAGCACACAGTCTATATTGACTGTCTGTGCAGCACCCAAATTTAGTGCCTGCACAGACTTGTGTGCAGTGACTGCACATGTGCGAAACTAAGCATGTGGTAATACGCTGATCCAATAGTGGTATTGTGCATATGTTCAGCTTGTGCACTGAGATGCATCTGCAACAGCAGAAGTTTGGAGACACCCAAGGGCATGTCCGTGTCCCTGTTGAGTGAAGCTACATCTGTGGAAGTTTCCTTCAGCCCTTACTGATCAGAAGGTCAGGGGTTCAAGCCCCAGCACTCCTAGTGCTGCCACTGTTGGGCAGTTAGTTAACTCTCTATGCTCCAGGGGCACTGTATCATGGTTGATCCTGCACTCTGACCCAGGCTTCCTAACTCATCTCATCTCATTATCTCTAGCTGCTTTATCCTGTTCTACAGGGTCGCGGGCAAGCTGGATCCTATCCCAGCTGACTACGGGCGAAAGGCGGGGTACACCCTGGACAAGTCGCCATGACCTGCAGGTCATCACAGGGCTGACACATAGACACAGACAACCATTCACACTCACATTCACACCTACGGTCAATTTAGAGTCACCAGTTAACCTAACCTGCATGTCTTTGGACTGTGGGGGAAACCGGAGCACCCGGAGGAAACCCACGCAGACACGGGGAGAACATGCAAACTCCGCACAGAAAGGCCCTCGCTGGCCACGGGGCTCGAACCCGGACCTTCTTGCTGTAAGGCGACAGCTCTAACCACTACACCACCGTGCCGCCAGCTTCCTAACTCATCTCATCTCATTATCTCTAGCCGCTTTATCCTTCTACAGGGTCGCAGGCAAGCTGGAGCCTATCCCAGCTGACTACGGGCGAAAGGCGGGGTACACCCTGGACAAGTCGCCAGGTCATCACAGGGCTGACACATAGACACAGACAACCATTCACACCTACGGTCAATTTAGAGTCACCAGTTAACCTAACCTGCATGTCTTTGGACTGTGGGGGAAACCGGAGCACCCGGAGGAAACCCACGCGGACACGGGGAGAACATGCAAACTCCACACAGAAAGGCCCTCGCCGGCCCCGGGGCTCGAACCCAGGACCTTCTTGCTGTGAGGCGACAGCACTAACCACTACACCACCGTGCCGCCAGCTTCCTAACTATATGCAAAAAATATAGAAAAGAATATCCTGTAATGTGGGCAGTGCAATGGTGCAGTGGTTAGTGCCATTGCATCACACCAAGAAGGTTCCAGGTTTGAAACTGCCAGCCAACTGGAGCCTTTCTGTGTGGAGTTTATATGTTCTCCCTGTGCCTGTGTGGGTTTCCTCCCACAGTCTAAAGGCATGCAGGTTAGGTCAACTGTTTACCCCAGGTGTGAGTGTGAATGGTTCTTCATCTCTGTGTTAGCACCATCTTTGTTGGTGACCTGCTCATGTTGTACCCCACCTGAAGTCAGCTGGGATATTTGGCTTCAACTCCTCCGCCACCCTGACGAATAAGCAGTATAGATAATGGATGAATACTGTAATGTATATTTGACAAATAAAGACATCTTCTATCCTCTGCCTGTCCTAGTCCCTGTTCTGTTCATGTATCTGGCCTGTCCCCATCTCTCTTCTGTCTCTGTTCCACATTTACAGAGAACAAATCTGTTCCTCATAGATATTCCAGTTTTGACGTGTCTTGTCTTGTGGCATTTTTGTGTTCATCACAGTTTTCAGAAGGGAAATACCAGATTCCTTTGCCTGTTTCTGTAAAGATGAAAGCGTACATGAGTTTTGAACTTTGCACTGATATGGAGTTATAGTCACTGAAACGTGGAGACACTGGGTGTTTTCACACCTGGTCCCCTTTAAAGGAACCAGACTCAGTCCTCTTTAAGTGGACCAAAAAGTGGACCAACAGAAAAAGGACTCAGTTCTTTTCGTGTTCACACTGTGAATTTATTACAAAGAGGACTGGGTTCTCTTTCTAGTCCAGTTAAGCTTTGATGGGGCCTCAGTCCTCTTTCTGTTCACACCAGGTCCTCTAGAGCCCTCAGACCCCCAGTGCACAGAATTCTGGGTAATTTTCTCTTGAATCAAAATGTCTGCTGCCATGCTTGCCCTGCTGTATTCTTTGATCAAAATAGTGCGGATTAAGGAAAATAAATTTATTCCAGTGGCTGTGGTAAGTTCCAAAAGGAAGTTGAGTTTCCCTGCTACAGTCACGTGACCAACTACGGCAAACGAAGAAGGTTAAACTACAGTGAAAAAGGCGAAGTGAACCCGGTGCGCTTTTTGTTCACAATGCGCAGATTAGGCGAACCGTACCGTTGATTTTTAGCGAACCGTACTGAGACCACCTCCTGAGGTGGTCTCAGTTCGGTTCGCTTTAAAGGGGTCTGGGTACGGTTGGAGTGTTCACATATGCGCAAAAAATGCTGAGTCATCGATCTGAGTTCGGTTAGATGGCTGAAAGGGACCAAGGGTGTTTTCACACTTGGTCCCTTTCAGCCATCTAACCGAACTCAGATCGATGACTCAGCATTTTTTGCGCATATGTGAACACTCCAACCGTACCCAGACCCCTTTAAAGTGAACCGAACTGAGACCACCTCAGGAGGTGGTCTCAGTACGGTTCGCTAAAAATCAACGGTACGGTTCGCCTAATCTGCGCATTGTGAACAAAAAGCGCACCAGGTTCACTTCGCCTTTTTCACTGGAGTTTAACCTTCTTCGTTTGCCGTAGTTGGTCACGTGACTGTAGCAGGGAAACTCAACTTCCTTTTGGAACTTACCACAGCCGCTTTACAGTTCTCTGAACGTAATTACTGACTGATGTGTCGGCCACAATAATATAACTATATTATAAATATATAATATTATATATATATATATATATATATATATATATATATATATATATATGAGTGATTCCACGCTTATGGGTACTGAAATGGGGACATGAACTTATTCACCTAAAACCATTTCTTTTTTTACCATCAGGTCACAAAACATGTAATCTTTAATGAATGATATGTTAAAAGATAACTTTAATTTTCTGAGATGTAATAAAAACATATTTATATGCCAAAGTCAAGCCTATGAGTTCCAAAATGATGTCTGTTACATTACTTCTGTTACGATTGTCCATCTCGCGTCTGTTACAAATTAATTACAATCTAGCTATATACCATGTTAATCTTATTGAAAGAATGTGTATGTTTATTCTACTACACATGTTTATTAATTATATTTGCTAAAACATCACCTTTCTATGTTTCAAAAAGTAATTCTACATTGTTAAAATTGAGAATATATATGTCCACAACACTTCTGTTACGTTCTGACTTTGGCATATAAATATGTTTTTATTACATCTCAGAAAATTAAAGTTATCTTTTAACATATCATTCATTAAAGATTACATGTTTTGTGACCTGATAGTAAAAAAAAGAAATGGTTTTAGGTGAATTTTTAAAAATAAGTTCATGTCCCCATTTCAGTACCCATAAGCGTGGAATCACTCATATATATATATATATATATATATATATATATATATATATATATATATATATATATATATATATATATATATATATATATATAAATACATTTATTTTCCTTAATCCGCGCTATTTTGATCAAAGAATACAGCAGGGCAAGCATGGCAGCAGACATTTTGATTCAAGAGAAAATTACCCAGAATTCCGTCCACTGGGGGTCTGAGGGCTCTAGAGGACCTGGTGTGAACAGAAAGCGGACTGAGGCCCCATCAAAGCTTAACTGGACCAGAAAGAGAACCCAGTCCTCTTTGTAATAAATTCACAGTGTGAACACAAAAAGAACTGAGTTCTTTTTCTGTTGGTCCACTTTTTGGTCCACTTAAAGAGGACTGAGTCTGGTTCCTTTAAAGGGGACCAGGTGTGAAAACACCCCAAGTGTGAAAACACCCTTAAAGAGGACCGAGTCTGGTTCCTTTAAAGGGGACCAGGTGTGAAAACACCCTGAGACATGGAGACACTGAAACATAGAGACACTGAAATGTGGAAACAGTGAAATGTGTCTACACTGAGCCCATGTTTATATTAGACCGTATCAGCGGATCATCAGATTAACGTTTTTAAAACGATTAGTGTGCACACAGCAACACCAATACACGATTTGCGTGCACACAGCAATACCAATACACGGATACGCTCGGCTCCGCAGGCAACCTGCGCTCCAAATCACTCCGCCCTGAACAGCAAGTGCCCTCTGGAGGGTGCGCATTCCGGCCTTGCGCAGCTCACAGAGCACGCAAGTGAAGTGAACAAGCTGTGATTCGGGACTGAGCCGCTGTGTGTGTGATCCCAGCGCATATCACTTACCACTTGTAAGTGGAAGGATGGCAAGCCTAAAGACAATCATAACTACACAATGGGCAGTATTTGCATCAGTATTTGCAGTATTTTCATACTTTTATACTCTTTAATGAAAGGTGATACAAGGCGGAAGTCCGCGCCGTTTTTCAGCAGTTGCGTCACATGACCAACGCCAGCGAATCAGGAAGGTGGATGTCACAGTGACATTGTCCAATGAGACGCCAGCTAGAGCTCAGCACAGCGTATCCGCGTATTCTGAATGTTTACACAGCACCGGAGCTGACACGATCTGGATTGAATACGTGGACGCTGGCGGATTCCCGTTTCCCGGCGTTTCCAGGCGGTTTAAAGTAAACGGACAGTGCATCCGTGAAGAAAACGAGACAGATACGGTCTAATGTAAACGTAGCCTGAGACACAGTGGCAGATTGGTTATCAGGAGGGTCTGGAGAGTTCCCAATGGGCCATTAGCTTCTTGGGGCCGGGGCTGGTCTGATTATTGTGTAGGCTCACAATATTGCGTTATATAAAAGTAGTCAACCTTTCTGCATCATCCAGCCACCCCTAAGCTATGCCCTTGCAGCCCCTTGTCTCTTGCAGCACATGAGTTACAGCCAAGTCTATATTTGCAGTAGTTTAGGGGAGTAAATGAATGGCCCCTCCTGAAGTAACACAACCCTGTTCAGCCTTGAACTGTAATTGGTCAGCTATAACAGCTGTGAACTCTCCTTCAGGTTCATAGAAAGTTATTAGGGACCTGCTGGTACTATCCAAGGAGCGTGTTTACATTGATTTGTTAAAAAAAAAAGTATGGGCAGTAGCAAAAAGAGAAAGGAGAAGGGTGGTAAAGAGAAGGCAAGGATTAAAAAGAAAAAAGAAACACTGGAGGAGGATGCAGAGAAATGTACCAAAATAACAGATATATTCCGAGGAACATCCAGTAAAGACTCATCTCATCATCTCATCTCATTATCTCTAGCCACTTTATCCTGTTCTACAGGATTGCAGGCAAGCTGGAGCCTATCCCAGCTGACTACGGGCGAAAGGCGGGGTACACCCTGGACAAGTCGCCAGGTCATCACAGGGCTGACACATAGACACAGACAACCATTCACACCTACGGTCAATTTAGAATCACCAGTTAACCTAACCTGCATGTCTTTGGACTGTGGGGGAAACCGGAGCACCCGGAGGAAACCCACGTGGACATGCGGAGAACATGCAAACTCCGCACAGAAAAGCCCTCGCCGGCCACGGGGCTCGAACCCGGACCTTCTTGCTGTGAGGTGACAGCACTAACTACTACACCACCGTGCCGCCCTCAGTAAAAACTCAACAGGTGAAATGCTAAGCAGGGGCCTTGTAGCTAGGTGCTAGCTGAGGTGATATTTAATTTGGTTTAGCACTAGCTACTAGTTTTTGGGCAGCCCCATGTTTGTATTAGCTGGCTATTTCGCTTTGTGTTATTAACACCTAGCTAATGTAAATGATTTAAAAAAAAAGTTTGCAAACCGATTTGTGGAGTGGGTCAGTGAGAAGTTGCAGAAGGACTGTGAGATGGAGGTGCAGGTTGCTCTACCTGAAAAATAAGCGAGAAAAAAGAAGATAATGCCAGGTGAGTTTGCAGAAGATGAACTGTTAGCAGCAACTGAGAAAGGCTATGCTCATGCAGAGTGGTTAGCACTTCTGGGTTTGAACCTTGATGGAGGCCTTTTTGTGTGGAGTTTGCATGTTCTCACTGTGTCTGTGTGGGTTTCCTCTGGGTGCTCTGGTTTCCCTCACTGCCCAAAGACATGAGGTTAGATTAATTGGCTACTCTACATTGCCCATAAGTGTGAATGGTTGGGTGGGAACTGCTCAATGTCCACCCTGGGTAGCTTTCCTGAGCTAGCTAACAAATCTGTAGTAAACAGTCAACCATGGCTGACATACAAGAAGAAGGAAGCTGAGAAAGACTGAGGTTAAAGTGCACAATGCACAATGGACACTGTTACAGACAGTATTCACCAGCGGTTTGCTTCCAGTGGAAAACTTTGCTATGATTTTGCCTGCCTTGACCCAAGAAACTTCACTGGAGTAAGGGAAAAGGGTCTACATGAATCAGCACTGCAAAAGCTGAGCAAATGTTTGCTGAAATTTGGTGCCAGAACTACTCTTGGTACCTTGCAAGCTGAGCTGTTGAGCCTTGCCACACAGAAGGAAAAACTGAAGATGTCCCCATTGCAAAAATACAGGATAAGAACATCTGATGATGTACCTGAACACAGAGAGGATCTTGAATATGGAGTGAATGAGGAACAGCTATTGTATTGTGTTGCCCTTGTGGTCTCCAGAGCAGTGCTTCTCAATCTTTTCTGCTTTGAGGCCCACCTATTCATACTTGTAATGAGTCAGGGCCCATTAAAAATGATCCCCAATTATTTTGGCTCATCCATTCTATGAGAATCTAATAATCTATTGTAAAGTGAATTAATGGGATGCAACATCACTCCCTGTTACAGATGGGAGTCCAGGAATTAAATAAATGCAATAAAAAAAATTTTTTTAATTGTAGGTATTGTATTTAAAACTGTATGGATGTTCCAGAAGCCAAACCATGCATGCAGGGCATTCTCAGTCAAAAGGAATTAATGATCCAAAAGTGGAGTCTGGTTGATTAACAAAAGAACTCATTGCCGTGTTTGTGTATAGAAAATAAGCCAGTTATTAAAACCAAGAAGTATGCTCAAAAGAAGTGGATATAGAAACCATTCAGTGAGCTAGATCCTTACACACGAACAAAGAAGGATTTTTCCTATAAATTGGAAAATTATCCATCCATTGATTTCCCTGACATCTCAAACTACCTGGTGCTGCAGACATCACTCTACACAGACAAACAGATGAAAACCTGGAAGAGCATGGAGGCGCACAACTTTTTATATGTGGCTAGGTTAAAGATTTGGGGATCAGGACAGTACAAGATAGATGGCGGTAGATTGCTCTAAGTGCAGGAAGAGTGTTTATTAACAGGCGTGATATTTATAAAAGCAAAACACAAAGCAGAATATTTAAACAGTGTTATAAACATGGCTAGAAACAAACGTGACAGTGATAATGATAATACTTCGCAAAGCCTCTGTGAAAACAGCTTCCATATTTGCACATGCCGATTGCGCTCAGTATCAGGTGTTTCCTATAACGACTAGGTCCCAAGTGCGTGCACAATGCACTCCGTGAGCGAGCGTGGCCGCTCAAGCTGTGCCAGGCTCAAGCACGCAAAGGCACGACAGTCAAGTGTTCACCTACCGTATGACCACAACTTTTAGCTCACATGTATATCGCCGGCGGCACGGTGGTGTAGTGGTTAGCGCTGTCGCCTCACAGCAAGAAGGTCCGGGTTCGAGCCCTGTGGCCGGCGAGGGCCTTTCTGTGTGGAGTTTGCATGTTCTCCCCGTGTCCGCGTGGGTTTCCTCCGGGTGCTCCGGTTTCCCCCACAGTCCAAAGACATGCAAGTTAGGTTAACTGGTGACTCTAAATTGACCGTAGGTGTGAATGTGAGTGTGAATGGTTGTCTGTGTCTATGTGTCAGCCCTGTGATGACCTGGCGACTTGTCCAGGGTGTACCCCGCCTTTCGCCCGTAGTCAGCTGGGATAGGCTCCAGCTTGCCTGCGACCCTGTAGAAGGATAAAGCGGCTAGAGATAATGAGATGAGATGTATATCGCCACCAAAATGCCTCATTTTCATCGATAACCCATTGCAAAGCATTGCGAGTTATAGAGCTTAATGAGGTGGATGTGACGTCGGATGCAACCCAGCAATTGTACCCTACTCCGAATAAAAAATTAACTTCAACTTGAAAAAAAATTTGCGGCCCACTAGATAGTGCTTCACGGCCCACTAATGGGCCGCAGCCCAGTGGTTGAGAAACACTGTTCTAGAGGCAAAACATAGAAAAGGGAGACCATTGAAGTCTCTCATCAAAATGGAGACTGGCCTTAACAGATTAAATCTATTGGCTGCGATGAAAGAACAAGGGATATGGAATACAAATTTTGTTAATGCTTCACCACTGCCTGATGGCACTGGATGACTCAAGAAGAAGAAGAAGAGGAAGAGCTGGAGCTGGTGAACAGCAATTGTTCTTTATGCAAAAATTGTGCCATTTGTGTGCATCTCATCCTGTCACAATATAATCCCTTGACTGATGCATACCATGTCATTGTCCTGACCTTATCAGTCATCTAAGTGGACTGTGAGAGGAGCTTATCCATACTGATATTAAAGCAAATTTAATGTCCCCCAACCATACTTCTTTCCTTGTACAAAGCAACAATCATTGTGTTGATTGATCATGTGTTTTCAAACCATAGCTGATCCAAAAGGCCATAAATTGATGGAACATCAATGAGATCAGTCGATTTTCACGGAATCTGCTGAGACTGATCTGGAAGATCCGGAAAGGGTGCATGACATCACACGTGTAGCAAAGATCCAGGTATCAATTTCGTTCACGTATGCAGCAGTGGTTAGACCAGTCTCGATATGGAATCACGTTTTGGAGAAAATTCTGATATTGATTGGGATTCTTATATGTCGGATGAAGGGGCAGAAGATTATCAAGGATATTCCAGAGTAAATGGTTATGTTTTTGAGCCCTCAAGATGAGAATAAATAAATCAAATAAATAAATAAATAAATAAATAAATCCCATTCTGTGCAATCAAAGCAGTCCTGCAGCTGCGAAAGGGTCTCAGGCCAAGTTGTGATGGTTTTAATAATCGGCTTTGTTGTTCTTCTGATGCCATGGATGACGAGTGAGGTCTAAATACTCCTCAAAAACTGCAACACTGCCTACAGGTCAGGCGACAAAGCCCAGTACAGCACTGCGAGAGCCAACCTGAAGAGAGGCATAATGGAGGCTAAGAGGGCCTACAAGAGGAGGATTGAGGACCATCAGACACACAATGACTCATGGAGGGTGTGGCAAGGGTTACAGCACAAAGCCACCTATAGAGGCAGCACCAACAACACTGTAAGTGCCAACACTGAGGAGTTAACCATTTCTTCACCCGGTTTGAGGCCAGCAGGCTTGTAACAGATTCCCTGCCTTCTTTGTCACCACCTGCCCCCAACACCCACATGTTCACACTGCAGGAACAGGATGTGAGGCGTGTGCTCAGGTCAATAAATCCAAGAAAGGCAGCTGGACCTGATAAGTACCAAGCAGAGTACTCCAGGCATGTGCTGACCAGCTCGCTGGGATCTGAACAAAGATCTTTAATACCTCCCTGTCACTAGCCACCATACCATCCTGCCTAAAGTCACCCACCATAATTCCTGTTCCCAAAAAGCCAGTCACTGTGGACTTGAATGATTACAGACCCATCACACTCACTCAGGTGGTTATGAAATGCTTCAAGAAACTAGTCCTCCATCACATCAAAACTAGCCTCCCTCCCACATTTGACCCATGTCAGTTTGCTTACAGGACTAACAGATCAACAGAAGATGTCATCACCATCGTAACCCATACAGCACTCAACCATCTGGAACATTGAGACAGTTATGTGAGGATGCTCTTCCTTGACTATAGTTCTGCATTCAATACTATCATCCCAGACATATTAATCAACAAACTACAAGACTTGGGTCTCTCCATCCCCACTTACACATGGATTAAAGACTTCCTCACAAACTGCCTGCAGAGAGTCAAAATAGAGAGTCTCCTCCTCCATCACATTAAGCACTGGCACACCCCAAGGCTGTGTGCTGAGTCCAGTTCTTTACTTCCGCTACATCAATGACTGCACACCAGTACACTCCTCTAACACCATAATTAAATTTGCTGATGACACAATTGCTATCGGACTCATCACAGGGGAAGATGAGTCAGCATACAGAGATGAGATACAGAAACTGTCAGAGTGATGTTCAGTGAATAACCTGATACTGAACACTACAAAGACCAAGGAGTTAATACTGGACTTCAGGAGGAAACGAGACTCAGAGCTGGGCCCTCTCTGCATCAGTGGGGCAAGTGTGGAAAGGGTGCAAACTTTCAAGTTCCTGGGAGTCCTCATATCAGAGGACCTTTCTCCTGGTCAGCCAACACCACGGCAAACATCAAGAGAGCACAGCAAAGACTGCACTTCCTGAGACTGCTTAGGAGGCATAACACTGAAAGGAAGCTGCTGGTTGCCTTATACTGGGCGACCAGAGAGCCTACTAACCTACTGCATAACGGTGTGGTATGCAGGCTGCTCTGCTGCAGATAAGAAAGCGCTCCAGAGAGTGGTGAAGTCAGCAGAGAAAATAATAGGCTGCCCACTCCCCTCTGTGGAGGACACTGCCACCTCATGCTACCTCAGCAGATCTACCAACATCATCAAGGACTCCACCCACCCCAGCCACCACCTCTTTGAACTGTTACCCTCTGGCAGGTGTTATGGGTCTGCCAAAGCATGCACCTCCAGATTCAGAGACAGTTTTTTTCCCCCCTGAAAGCAATTTCCACTTATACGTAGTTACACAGTGGGCAGGGAAGCAGGGGAGAGGTGCAGCCTGAGGAAGTGAGTCTTCAGTCTGCACTTGAAGGTGGTCAGGAGGTCAGCAGTTCTGACCTCAATGGGAAGGTCATTCCACCAACAGGGAGTCAGGACAGACAGCAGTCTTGATTGGGCTGGGCAGGAGAGGAGAGGAGGGGGGGCCAGGCAACCAGTAGTAACAGAGTTTGTTATACATAAAGCTAGTTTTTTTTGTGTCTATACATACCTATGATAGAGTTTCATTTATAAACTATACACAATATGACAACAACATAAACTAATAATAAAATAAAACAATATACTGTAATAAAAGTAACGTGAATGTGCTCTCTCTCTCTCGGGATTCTGATATTTCAACTTAATATATTTGTCATGGATAAGTTGTGGAGACAGATGCAAACGTGGAAACAATGTATTTACCCAGGGTCATCAAAGTGACATAAAAACAACAGGTATGAAAATAGGACAGTAAAAGTGAGGAACACAATTAGCATCAGCATAGAAAATAAAGACAAACATGAGACAAACTAACAGAAGCCAGGTTAATGCTGTCTACAGAGAACAGGCCACTACATCATGGTGCATTGCATTCTAGGTGTGTAGTTTGAGGGGTAATGCCTGTATGCCTGAATGAGTCCGTGGATATGACGGTCCCAATGTATAAGCAAAATTGTTATAAATAGCTTGAACATAGCAAAATAAATGGTCAACACTGTGAAACAGGAAAGCAACTCTCCCACCACAGATGTGATACAGCTTGACTCGTGCCATGTTGCTAACTAACTAACGTCGCGGAGTCTGGCTTGGGCTTTTCACAATAATGGACTTAGCACCTCGTGAATTATACATAATATTTGGCTTTGCATGGTTAGCGCTCCATAGTATTCTGTTAAATATAGTCAGGAGGGAATGCACGAGATCTGCAACTTTTCTGTTATGGAAGACTGAGTAGGAGTGAAAATTTGTTATCTTTTCTGTATTACTTTTTACCTCATACAATAAAGGATTTCGTGTGTGAAAGGAGCTTAGAACTCACAAACATTCCAGTGCTGTGTAAACTTTGGAAAGTAACGACTTGAGGATTATCTGCGTGCATGTGTTTATAAAGTGCAAGCATTAACTTGACTGAATTTGTCACACACGCGTGCTTGTGTGACCTGAGTATATTGTTCCACAGTGACTGACTTCCTGTGTGGAACAGGAAGCGGTGAAACGGTCTCTGACATACCGCCACCTTATACTTCTTATCTCTCGTTTCTATTTTACTCATTTCTCCATCCACTCATCCACCATCTCTTCTCATTCACTCCACTTCCTGTTCATACACAACTCACACACTGCAACACAATTCACACAATGCAACACAATTCACACAATGCAACACACACATTACACACTGCAACACGCACCTCACACACTGCAACTCACACTGCAACACACCTCAAACACTGTAATACACACTAACACTGAATGTGACCATATTAGGTAAAATACAGAGACAGAGAGATAATGGTGATCGTGCATGTGTGCGCGTGTGCGCACACACACACAGCCCAATCTAATCTTAGAGCCTCAGGCTTTGTGTGTGTGTGTGTGTGTGTGTGTGTGTGTGTATCAGACTCTTTTCATTTACTTACAGTATACACACTCATTCACATACAGACTTCTATAACTTCTAAAAATGTGAGTGCTATTAAATATGGAACACACACACATACACACATTTTATATATATATATATATATATATATATATATATATATATATATATATATATATATAAAATTATGGAACACATTTTATATATAAAATGTGTTCCATATTTAATAGCACTCACATTTTTATATTTTTTAGAAGTTATAGAAATCTGTGTGTGAGTGAGTAAGTGATTGTGTATACTGTAAGTAAATGGAAAGAGTCTAACAGTGAAGAGAAGAGGAAGTGAATATGCTCTCACAAAGTTAAACATGCAGAAGTGTGATGTTTGTATGTGCAGGGGAAATTCTTCAGTAGAGGAAGTGAGAGAGAGAGAAATGAGCTCCATCTGCAGGCCATGTAGCACTCTGTTGTTTTGCTTGATGACCTTTGACTCCGGATAAAAACACATTTCTCCAGGGTCATAATGACATTTCAGGAAAACGTAATGATTTAATCAGCAAAATAATTTCAGTGTCGCAGCATATCACATGATGAAGTGTGTAACAGTGTTGTGTGGTGATACACTGTTCCTGTCATAAAATTCAATTTCAAGTAAAAAAAAAATCTGATTGATTGCTAATGTCATAAACAAACAATCAAGTTGAGTGATATACTATATGGCCAAAAGTATGTGCACCCCTCCTGGTGATTGAGTTCAGGTGTTTCAGCCACCCCCATTGCTAACAGGAAAAGCACATAGCCATGCAGTCTCCACAGACCCATAGCAGGAGTAGAATGGGTTGTACTGCAGAACTCATTGACTTTAAATGTATCACTGTCACAGGTGCCACAAATAGGTTTGTGAAATTTCTGCTCAGCTAGACCACTCTGGTCAACTGTAAGTGCTATTACTGTGAAATAGTAGAGTCCAAGAGCAACAACAGTTCCACTACAAAGTGGTAGACCACGCAAATTCACAGAGGAGGCTGCTGAGTGCCAAAACATGTAAAAGTCAGAAATCCTCTATTACATTCCTCACTACAGAACTCCAAACTGTCTCTGGAAGCAACATCAACACAAGAACTGCATCAAGAGATGCATGAAATGGGTTTCATGGCTGAGCCAAGCATCTGCAAACAAGCTTAAGATCACTATGTGCAATGTACAGACACTGGACTCTGGAGCAGTGGAAATGTCTTCTCTGAAGTGATAAATCACACTTCACTAGCTGGCAGTCTGATGGATGAATCTCGGTTTGGTGGATGTCAGGAGAAAGCTGCCTGTTTGAATGCAAAGTTCCAACAGTAAAGTGTGCAAGAGGGATAATTGTCTGGGGCTGTTTTTCAGGGTTTGGACTCCTTAGTTCCAGTGAAGGAAAATGCTAACGTGAATCTTAATATTACAGTATACAAATACATTTTACACAATTGCATGCTTCCAACTTTGTGGCAGCAGTTTGGGGAAGAACCTTTCCTCTTTCCAGCATGACAATGCCCCTGTGCACAAAGCAAGATCCATAAAGTTGGGTTTGGTGCGGAGGAACTCCAGTGTCCTGCAAAGAGCCGCTGACATTAACACCACTGAACACATCTGGGATGAATTGGACAGTTGATTGTGAGCAACTCCCCACTGTCTGACCTCACTAATGCTCTTTTGATTGATTGAACACAAATTCCCAAACACTGCATAATCTAATGGAAAGTCTTCCTGTAAGATTGGAGGCTGTTATAGCCAGAGCATTTTTTAACATAGTTACTGGGAGACCAAATGGTCTCCCAGTGACCAAATTTGGTCTCCCAGTCAATGCCAAACCAGCTTCACTGGGAGACCAAATTTTAAACCAAGTTATGTCTTATCATTTGGTTCAATCAGTTGCACTTGATTAACCAAGTACCATGTAAGTATACATTTAACAAGGAAAACGAAGATCTATGTTATAAGATATACACACAAGATCATGTTGGTTAAGAAAAACAAAACTAAAATTTGGTTACTGAGATGGCTGATGTCAGAATCCGATGTCATTACTGTGTACCTTTGAATGTCTTTGACATAACATTTGTGCTTGGTAATTGCTCTTGATAGCTGTGTAGTCACTGTAGTGTGTTTGTCTGTATGGTGATTGGTGAACCATTTTGCATCACAGAATATGCCGCAGCGGTGCAGCCGCATGGACTCTGGGGCCTGTGATTGTATTGGCCAGACCAGTTGGTCTCCTAGTGGAAAATCCTTTAAAAAATGCTCTGGTTATAGCTGCAAAGAGGGGCAATTCCATACGAATTCTCATGGTTTTCCAATGTGATCTCCAACAAGTTCTTATACACTCACCAGCCACTTTATTAGGCACACCCATACACCTACTGTTTTATGCAGTTATCTAATCAGCTAATCCCTTGACAGCAGCACAGCGCATAAAATCATGCAGATACAAATCAAGCACTTCAATTAATGTTCAATTCAAACATCAGAATGGGAAAAATTGGGATCTCTGTGACTTTCACTGTGACATGGGTGTTGGTGCCAGATGGACTGGTTTGAGTATTTCAGAAATTGCTGATCTCCTAGGATTTTCACATACAACAGTCCATCAAGTTTACACAGAATGGTGCAAAAAACAAAGAACGTTGAGTGAGCAACAGTTCTGTGGGTGGAAACGCCTTGGTGATAAGAGAGGTCAGAGGAAAATGGCCAGCTTGGTTTGAGCTGCCAAGAAAGACATAGCAACTCATAGCCACTCTTTACAACTGCGGTGAGCAGAAAAGCATCTCAGCATTCAACAACAGAAGACCACATTGAGTTCCACTCCTGCCAGCCCAAAACAGGAATCTTAGAATCAAGAACAAGCTCCTATTAAAGTGGCCAGTGAGTGTATACCAACCAGCTATAACAATTAAATCACCTGCCTAATATTGTATAGGTCCCTCTTTGCTGCCAAAACAGCTCTGACTCACTGAGGCATGGGCTTCACAAGACCTCTGAAGGGTTGTGGTATCTGGCACCAAGACATTACACTGGAAAAAATTTAAAACTGAATTTGAAGCAAGGCAAGGCAAGTTGATTTATATAGCGCATTTTATACACAGTGGCAGTTCAATGTGCTTTACAGAGGTAAAAGCAAAACAGTAAACAATAGAAAATAAAATTACATAAAATAAAGGGGGAAGAAGAGAGAAAAAATAATAAGAATTAAACAATAGTAGAAATAAAATAATAAAATGAAGTAAAAGTTCAGTAAAAAAACAGCAGAATAAAATAGAATAAAAGTTAAGTAAAGTTTAAAACATGCAGAGACTGTAAAAGTTAAGTAAAGTTTAAAACATGTAAAGATAACAATATTAATCAGTTAGCAGAAAGCATCTGAGAACAGCTTGGTCTTTAGTCTAGATTTAAAGCTGCCAACAGCAGGAGCATTTTTGATGTCCTCTGGGAGTTGATTCCATAGCTGTACTGCATAGTAGCTAAAAGCTGCTTCACCACACTTTGTTTTAACAACAGGTTTTAACAGTAAATTTTGCTGCTGCGATCTGGTAGATGTGATTGGGTTAGGCCGCTGCAACATATCAGAGAGGTAATTGGGCCCTGTACCATTTAGAGATTTGTACACCAGCAGCAATGCTTTAAAGTCAATTCTGTAGCTTACTGGAAGCCAGTGAAGGGACCTTAGAATTGGAGTAATGTGCTCTCTTCTTTTTGTTTGTGTGAGAACTCTAGCCGCTGCATTTTGAACCAGCTGAAGTCGTTTGATGGTCTTTTTTGGCAGGCCTGTGAAAAGGCCATTGCAGTAGTCAACCCTACTAGAGATGAAGGCATGTATAAGTTTTTCCAGATCATTTTTTGACGCAAGTCCTCTTAGTTTGGAAATGTTTTTTAGGTGATAAAATGCCGATTTAGTGATTGCTTTCATGTGACTGTCAAAGTTTAGCTCTCTGTCAATGGAAACACCAAGATTTTTAACCATATCTTTTGTTTTAATCCCCTTTGTGTCAAGAATAGTGATAATCCTGAGTCTTTCATCTTTTTTCCCAAATAGAA
Source organism: Neoarius graeffei (assembly GCF_027579695.1). NCBI lineage: Eukaryota > Metazoa > Chordata > Actinopteri > Siluriformes > Ariidae > Neoarius > Neoarius graeffei. The sequence goes on from NC_083581.1 coordinate 46,635,681, forward strand.
TTACTTCTGTTTTATCTGTGTTCAACTGAAGAAAATTTTGTGACATCCAGTTGTTGATTTGGTCGATACACTGGTAGAGACATTCAAGGGGGGCATAATCATTAGGTGATAGAGCAAAATAAATTTGGGTGTCATTGAGGAGAAAATTACTTAATACTAGTGAAATTATCTTGCTGCATGGACAGATTTTTTTATTTGATAAGACATCTTAGAATAAGTTGGTTGCAATCTAGAACTAGATTTAATAATCTCAGAATTGGTGTCTTCTATTCTTCTAATAGGAAATGCTAGATCGTTTCAACTATTTTCAAGATATTTTCACTTGGTAAGATTTTTTTTTTTTTTTGCAGTGTAGCAGCAGATCCTTTAAGTCCTGTAAGTTGTGAGGTGGGGCCTCTATGGATCTGACTTGTTTGTCCGGCACATCCCACAGATGCTAGATCGGATTGCAATCTGGGCAATTTGGTGGCCACGTCAACATGTTGAACTGTTTATGTTCCTCAAATTAGTCCTGAATATTTTTTGCAGTGTGGAAGGTGCATTAACGGTGGAATGGCTGGCTGCTCTATGTTCCAGGGCTCCGTCATGTCTGTGTTACCTTCTGGCTCTCCCTTTTAGTTATTCTGTCATAGTTAGTCTTGCCGGAATCCTCGCTTGCACTCAGTGCACAGTGTATACTGTTCTTAACCATTAGGTGACACTAGACATACCTAACAACCTGTGTTTTCTCTCCATCTCTCTCTGTTGAGTTACATGTCGATCCTGAGACAACAGTGATTCTGGCCTCTCCTACTCTTCGGACCTGTCTGATCCATCCTGATGCCCTACTTTTGGCTAGAGTCTCATCACATCAATCCTTTGGAGGATGGCCCCATATAGACAGTCAAAAGATAGATTTAGAAGATGGCTCTGGACACTTACAGTTTTGCTACGATGGTTTAAGACTACAATTGGCACGATAACTTTAGGACAGCAGTGGTCATGAATAGTTTTGCACTCAAGTCTCCATCAGTGAACAATTGATTACTTTAACAAAATAGACTTCATGTTAAAACTACAATGAATTTCCTGGCTGTACAATTGTATTTTGAGACTATATAGGACACAGTTATAGAAGCGAGTTATTTATAATCACGCTATCTGTTATCACCCAGATGAGGATGGGTTCCCTTTTGGGTCTGGTTCTTCTCAAGGTTTCTTCCTCATATCGTCTGAGGGAGTTTTTCTTTGCCACTGTTAGCTCAGGCTTGGTCATTAGGGATAGATTAATAAATTTATTAGGGATAACATTAGTTCATATGTTTAAAAGTCTATTTCTCTGTAAAGCTGCTTTGAGACAATGTCTGTTGTTAAAAGTACTATACAAATAAACTGACCTGACTTGACATTATCCTGCTGAAAAAGGCCACCGCCATTAGGAACATTGTTGCCAGGAAGGGGTGTACTTGGTCTGCAACGACGTTTAAGTAGGTGGTACATGTCAAAGTAACATCCACATGAATGCTGGGACCCAAGTTTTCCCAACAGAACATTGTCCAGAGCATCACACTGCCTCTGCCAGCTTGCCTTCTTCCTGCAGTGCATCCTGGTGCCATCTCTTCCCCAGGTAAGTGACACACACCCAACCTTCCACATGATGTAAAAGAAAACATGATTCATCAGACCACACAACTTTCTTGCACTGTTCCCTGGTACAGTTCTGATGCTCATGTGCACATTGTAGGCACTTTTGGCAGCAGACAGGGGTCAGTATGGTCACTCCGACTGGTCTGTGGCTACGCAGCCCCATACACAGCAAGCCATGATGCACTCTGTTCTGACACCTTTCTATCATAGAGATGAGTTACCGGTAGCTGGTCCTCATACTGAATAAATGAAGACTTGGTCAGGTGGAAGAGGAGAGACAATTAGTACCAGGAAGCAATCTGAAAACTAAGTAGACATATAGGAAATAAAGATGATGGTGTAACCCTACCACATCATAAAAAGCAGCTATAGTTCAGAACCACTGAACCAGTGACAGGGTCACGGGTATTGAAGACTTATTGATTCGCATGGGGCGCAAAGGTTAGCCCATATGGTCCAATCCTACAGAAGAGCTATTATAGCACAAACTACTGAAAAAGTTAATGCTGACACCTTTCTGTTTTAGCCAGCATTAACTTTTTCAGCAGTTTGTGCTGCAGTAGCTCTTCTGTGGGATTGGATCATATGGACTAGCTTTCATCCCCTCTTCATGCACGAATGCCACTCAGAACACCTTACCTGGCTCAATGCTTCATTGCTGTAGGCTTGCTTAAGTATTTCCATGATCTCTGTTGCTGATTCCCCAAGTTTGACACAGAATTTGATGTTTACTTTCTGGTCCATAATAAAATTGCAAATGTGAATGTGCATGTTGTCACAAAACACATGTGTAACACAGGTCCAGATGTTGACAGGGTGACATCATGTGACATACTGACTCACAAGAGTTACTGCTCGCTCCTACTGCATGTGCATGACCTTGCTGCATTTTGTTGGACTGCAACAGGAACAGTCCCAGAACTTTTTGATCACGCTTCGTATTTAAATTTAAAGGCACAGCCACAAATTGGCACAGCCATAGCCTGAAGATCAGAGAAGCAGCCTTGGACCTAAACTGTCACCGGTTTGATTCCCAGGACTGGCAGGAAAAAAAAAAAGGAGGGGGGGTTTGAATAAATGAGCAGCACCTTCTCCTCCTTCTGTATCATGGCTGAAGTACCCTTGAGCAAGGCACCTAACCCCCAACTGCTCCTTAGGTGCTGAAACATAGCTGCCCACTGCTCTGGGCAGGTGTGTGTGCTTATTGCTCACTTGTGCATGCATGTGTGTGTGTGTTCACTGCTTCAGATGGGTTAAATGCAGAGGAGGAATTTCGCTGTGATCATGGGCGCAGATAGAGGGGGGGACGGGGGGGATTCGTCCCACCCAGATTTAAATTCACCTCGTTCGGTCCCCCCCACTTATAGGGAGGAAAAAACATCTATGCTGTCTTTCTTTGCATAAGGCAAACCTCACGGAAAAATCAAAAGACTAATTACCATTCGGTTTATTGAGGTGCACAGCAGTACATACATAGTTGCAACTGCGCAGACTGCACAGGTTGCGAGCTCGAGCTTGGTTGCTATGGTTACCCACAACAAGTTTGACAGGCATATCGGGGACAGCTCCTCCTAGTTCAGGACCCCAACACAGCATGATGAAGGGTGCCAAAAGGCAGAAAACGATTGCATCGTTTTTTCAACAAAAAAAAAAACGACTAAGTAAACTGTGCCTTACTTTATCATATCACCTTGCAATTTTTTGATAGTCTGTTCAAAGTAATGTCGTAGTGAAAGTAAAATCGTACGGAGTAGAGAAGCCTTTCTGGTAGCCTCCTTCTTTCGGTGGCAGCCTGTAGATACAGTGCTCAGAAGGCAGTTTTAATGTTTAATCTGGCGTTCCCTGCCATCATTTCAGCGAGCATATTGTTTCATAAGGAAACTTTGCGAAGAGTTGTTGACTGACTGCCGCTCACGCAACACACAGGCATAGTTAGAAAGTCAGGATGCACTGGTTTACACTTTACACACACACACGTAGCCCAGCCTCTTGCTATGTTTAACAGTTGGAACTTAGCGGTTTTAAAACTAGTTTTGCAGTTTTGCAATTTCTGTGCGTGATGATAATGTATAAACTTTGGATTTCCATAGGCTATGTTAAAATGTTATCATTGTCCTGGCCTGCAGGTAGTTCCTGGTGATGGCAGTGAGGGAGGTGAAATAACATGTATACACACTACTGTTCAAAAGTTTGGGGTCACCCAGACAATTTTGTGTTTTCCATGAAAAGTCACACTTTTATTTACCACCATAAGTTGTAAAATGAATAGAAAATATAGTCAAGACATTTTTCTGGCCATTTTGAGCATTTAATCAACCCCACACATGTGATGCTCCAGAAACTCAATCTGCTCAAAGGAAGGTCAGTTTTATAGCTTCTCTAAAGAGCTAAACTGTTTTCAGCTGTGCTAACATGATTGTACAAGGGTTTTCTAATCATCCATTAGCCTTCTGAGGCAATGAGCAAACACATTGTACCATTAGAACACTGGAGTGATAGTTGCTGGAAATGGGCCTCTATACACCTATGGAGATATTGCACCAAAAACCAGACATTTGCAGCTAGAATAGTCATTTACCACATTAGCAATGTATAGAGTGGATTTCTGATTAGTTTAAAGTGATCATTGAAAAGAACAGTGCTTTTCTTTCAAAAATAAGGACATTTCAAAGTGACCCCAAACTTTTGAACGGTAGTGTATATTATATATACATATATACACAAAATGGAATCATTTGCTGACAGCTCAGTCCCCCCCAGTTCAAAAATCCTATCTGCGCCCCTGGCTGTGATTAAGTGTACATGTGACAAATAAAGGCTTTTTCTTTCTTCTTCAAAAGCAGCCTGTCTTATCAAAAAAAAGAACCAAGACATTTTTTTCAAGAAAAAAAAATTACAAAAGTATCTCATGTTATTTAAGAGTGGTGATGAAGTTCATATTACAGACATTCACCTAACAAAGTAGGGCGGCACGGTGGTGTAGTGGTTAGCGCTGTCACCTCACAGCAAGAAGGTCCGGGTTCGAGCCCCGTGGCCGACGAAGGCCTTTCTGTGCGGAGTTTGCATGTTCTCCCCGTGTCCGCGTGGGTTTCCTCCGGGTGCTCCAGTTTCCCCCACAGTCCAAAGACATGCAGGTTAGGTTAACTGGTGACTCTAAATTGACCGTAGGTGTGAATGTGAGTATGAATGGTTGTCTGTGTCTATGTGTCAGCCCTGTGATGACCTGGCGACTTGTTCAGGGTGTACCCCGCCTTTCGCCTGTAGTCAGCTGGGATAGGCTCCAGCTTGCCTCTGATCCTGTAGAACAGGATAAAGCGGCTAGAGATAATGAGATGAGAATGAGACCTAACAAAGTAAATGTTAACGGTATTGTGAATCCTGCAGCAAGTAACTTTCTAGAAAATTAGCATACGTCTATTACCTCAGCTGTTAGCATTAGCTAGTATTAATGGTGAAAGAATCACACAGAATGATTATTTTAAAAATACATTTCCCTCATCTGCAGTTTTGCCATGAACAGTTGGTAATAATCCCTCTTTTGGGAACAATTTCATCACCAGTCCCGCACTCTACTGGTCCAAGTTGGAATAGTAGTCAGACACAAAGTGGTTACCACACATGAAGAGGTACAGCAGACAACAGAGCAGTTCCCATGCTTAGCACGGTCTGACATAATGCTCGCAGGTCCTGCACTTGTGAGAAAAAAAATGGTGCACCTTCACAAAGGTGGTTCTCCCAAGCCATGGGTGGAGATATTCAGATAGGGGGTGGTATATTTTTAATGAGGTCCTCTCTTTATGTAAGAAGGGGAACCAAATTTGAACAGCTTGTTGAAGCTCATGTTTTCTGAAATAAGCAGCCCGAAAAACCCGACTCGACTGTCTTATTTCAAAGTTTGTGGGTTGGGAGGCACTCCAGATGCCCAAATATATGAACACAAGCACTGAACAAGTGAGTTTCTCATAACATGTCCCCTTTAAACTCAAATTCTTTCCAATGAATAGCACAGCTTGTGTGAAAATCCCCTTTGACAGCTAACACACAAGTCCGTGTGTCAAGTAGTGTCTATTAGGTGCTCATATCCTGTTTTAATGGGACGAAAGATTGATGCTCACTGGACAGCAGGCTTTTAATGCATTATTGAGCTACGCCCAGCAGCACAGCTTTACTGGGAGTGAATGGAGAGTGGGTGGGGGCGTTCTGCACAGAAAAACAAAATAAAACCAACATCTTGACGTATATTGGACAGTGTGCTCTTCGTTTGTCCTGCCTTGATACACGGCTTCTCCTTATGACGACTGGTGCTTATCCGTAGAGAGGTGGAACCTCTGCACCAACTGCCCATCAGTAAGTCAGGACTGACATCTCAAACGTTAACCGATAGTATCAGCACCAGTCAGAATCATTTGGAGCCTGCAGTAATGGTGTAATTTGTAAATATTGTTAAAAAAAAAAACCTAAGTATAAATCTGAGTATTTACTTTCATTTCTGAAATGCGTTGTTGATAAATCTAGCAAGCTTCCTTACAATCTTCAGTGAGCAGCTCAGCTGCTTTTTGCATTGAAATGGTAGATACGGTTAATATTGACCCGATTGTAAAAAAGTCTTTTGATGCTCATACTTATGAGGAGAAAAATAAATAAGATGGCAGACCCATGCCCAATTCAAAAAGCACATTTTAAAATAAACTTCCTTTGAGCCATCTGGGTACAGTAAGATTGATTGGCTGTGTTTATTATTAGTTTTAAACTCCAAACCCCTGTGAATGAGCGACATTGTTTACAACAAGCACACAGATAACAAACCTACTGCTTATGTTACATACAAGAGAAAATTATGCTTCCCCTATTTTAATAACTACAAGCCATCACTGGCGTGTGTGTAGCTTCTCCCACTGACAGACACACACGCGCCTAAACTCTCAATATCATTACTTTATCATCTGATCAGTCATCAACGTCCAGTGAAAACTGGTGAAAGAATAACACAACAGTTATTATATTTACAACCAATATATTTATCTTATACACAACAGTATATTTCTCTCTCTCTCTCTCTCTCTCTCACACACACACACACACACACACAGTGTTTATGCAGCACGGACACCGAAGAAAGGCAGTGCTCTGACGAATGAGTCGAGTCTGTTGGAGAACAGTTCACTCTGTAGAGTTCCTCCCAGCTCACACAGTGGGTTCTTCACTATACACTCCACATAGACCTGCACGTGCGCGCACACACAGAGTATTATGAGTTGTATAGGATTCGTTTCTGCACTGGCCAGACTCCTTGTTATTATTTGCATCATTCTGTTTTTTTTCCAGCTCACGTTACCACTCACACACACTCACCGTGCTATAGATTTGATGCAGGACATCTCTGCAGTTAGAAACACCCAGGTCTGTGTTCATCACCACTTTAATTCCTGTTGGAGTTTCATAGTAATGAAGTTTATAACGACTTGTCTGAAATGACACAAACCCATCCTTCCTGATGCACACATCAAGGTTAAGGAAATACACACACACACACACACACACACACACACGATGTTAAAGGATACATGTCGAGTGGAGACATCTTACTGACGAAGGAACGGATGGAGAACAGCATTCCATACATCAGCTTAAACTCCTAAAAACACACACACATACTAATAGATGTTACTCTGAATGTCTGAGTGTGTGTATGTGTGCCAGTGTGTGTGTGCACACGCGCTGACCTCCTCTTTAGAGATCCCTGCTTGTTTTTTGCGGTTCCACTCACTGTAGTGTAGGCAGGTTCCATTACGGTCAAATATGTACAGATTATACACAGTCATCTGCAAACACACACACAATGTTATTATGAACAATGACACCCAAACCATTATTTTTCTTGATACAAAAATCAAAGTTTAACTGGCTTTGACTAAACCTCCGGTCAATGTTGATCCTTACATAGACAGAGATGCCGTGTTGGCCTCTGGTTTGTACATCAGTGACGCCACCATATTGTTCCAGGAATGTTTTTGGTGTGAATGAATAAAAGTCAATGGTCGCTAAAACCCTGGACAGAAAATGATCAAAAATGCCAGACTCTTGTGCTGCATGGGGTTGTAAAAACCATCGACGGTAGAAACACGTTGTACTGAAATAATCTTTTACACGTAAAACAGAATCATTGTTTTTTGGTCTTTAATAATTACAATGTTATTTTGAGTGCAATTGTAACTCGGCCATGGCTGTAACCAGTCACAGAGTAAGTTAACATTACGCTAGTAACATTAGCTGTCGAACACTAATATCCTTCCAAGTTAATGGTGAAACTTTCAGAGTAACTCATTATAACTACTTTCTCATTACATAATGAAAGTAGACCTAAAAGTAAATGTAGAACATATATTATACTTATCGATTTACTGCAGTATTATTTTACCCATCAAGCTCGCACTAGGTGATGGTAGCCTTACTCAAATACTGTTTAAAAAAAATAAGGCAGTTTAGTGTCATGAATAGCAAACTGAGTCTCGTTTTAAATTTGGAGTTATACATCATTGTACTGGCTCAGGATTTAGCTACAACCCCGATTCCAAAAAAGTTGGGACAAAGTACAAATTGTAAATAAAAACGGCATGCAATGATGTGGAAGTTTCAAAATTCCATATTTTATTCAGAATAGAACAGAGATGACATATCAAATGTTTAAATTGAGAAAATGTATCATTTAAAGAGAAAAATTAGGTGATTTCAAATTTCATGACAACAACACATCTCAAAAAATTTGGGACAAGGCCATGTTTCCCACTGTGAGACATCCCCTTTTCTCTTTACAACAGTCTGTATTGGCCCTTTTCCACTACCCTTTTTCAGCTCACTTCAGCTCGCTTCAGCCCGACACGGCTCGCGTTTCGACTACCAAAAACCAGCATGACTCAGCTCGCTTCAGCCCTGCTTAGCCCCTAAAACTCGCACCGTTTTGGAGTGGGGCTGAAGCGAGCCAAACCGAGCCGAGTGAGGCTGGGGGCGTGAGCAGACACTCCCCTGTGCACTGATTGGTGAGGAGGAGTGTCCTCACATGCCCACACACGCCCCGCGAGCGCGCTGGGATCTGTAAACACCGTAAACCCGGAAGAAGGAGAATTACGAATTACGAGAATTTCTGAAGCCTTATGCGCCTCGCCTCATCTATACGCTCTTGCCAGTATCTGTCCGCATTGTCGGTGACAACAAGCCACAGCACCAAGACCAGCAACACTAACGACTCCATGTCCTCCATGTTTATTGTTTACTATTCGGGTCGTGAGACTACCGCTTAAAAGATCACTGATGTCACTGTTTGCGCTGCTTAACGACATCACCTGACGTCCACCCACTTTCGCTAACTCCACCCAATGTGTCCACCCACTTCCAGCCAGCACGGTTCAGCGCGGTTGTAGTCGAAATGCAACTCCAACAGCCCCGCTCAGCTCGACTCAGCATGGCATGGCTCAGCCCGACTCAGCCGCGTTTGTAGTGGAAAAGCGGCATAAACGTCTGGGGACTGAGGAGACAAGTTGCTCAAGTTTAGGGATAGGAATGTTAACCCATTCTTGTCTAATGTAGGATTCTAGTTGCTCAACTGTTTTAGGTCTTTTTTGTCGTATCTTCCGTTTTAAGATGTGCCAAATGTTTTCTATGGGTGAAAGATCTGGACTGCAGGCTGGCCAGTTCAGTACCCGGACCCTTCTTCTACGCAGCCATGATGCTGTAATTGATGCAGTATGTGGTTTGGCATTGTCATGTTGGAAAACGCAAGGTCTTCCCTGAAAGAGACGTCGTCTGGATGGGAGCATATGTTGCTCTAGAACCTGGATATACCTTTCAGTATTGATGGTGTCTTTCCAAATGTGCAAGCTGCCCATGCCACACGCACTAATGCAACCCCATACCATCAGAGATGCAGGCTTCTGAACTGAGCGCTGATAACAACTTGGGTCGTCCTTCTCCTCTTTAGTCCGAATGACACGGCGTCCCTGATTTCCATAAAGAACTTCAAATTTTGATTCGTCTGACCACAGAACAGTTTTCCACTTTGCCACAGTCCATTTTAAATGAGCCTTGGCCCAGAGAAGACGTCTGCGCTTCTGGATCGTGTTTAGATACGGCTTCTTCTTTGAACTATAGAGTTTTAGCTGGCAACGGCGGATGGCACGGTGAATTGTGTTCACAGATAATGTTCTCTGGAAATATTCCTGAGCCCATTTTGTGATTTCCAATACAGAAGCATGCCTGTATGTGATGCAGTGCCGTCTAAGAGCCCGAAGATCACGGGCACCCAGTATGGTTTTCCGGCCTTGACCCTTACGCACAGAGATTCATCCAGATTCTCTGAATCTTTTGATGATATTATGCACTGTAGATGATGATATGTTCAAACTCTTTGCAATTTTACACTGTCAAACTCCTTTCTGATATTGCTCCACTATTTGTCGGGGCAGAATTAGGGGGATTGGTGATCCTCTTCCCATCTTTACTTCTGAGAGCCGCTGCCACTCCAAGATGCTCTTTTTATACCCAGTCATGTTAATGACCTATTGCCAATTGACCTAATGAGTTGCAATTTGGTCCTCCAGCTGTTCCTTTTTTGTACCTTTAACTTTTCCAGCCTCTTATTGCCCCTGTCCCAACTTTTTTGAGATGTGTTGCTATCATGAAATTTCAAATGAGCCAATATTTGGCATGACATTTCAAAATGTCTCACTTTCGACATGTGATATGTTGTCTATGTTCTACTGTGAATACAATATCAGTTTTTGAGATTTGTAAATTATTGCATTCCGTTTTTATTTACAATTTGTACTTTGTCCCAACTTTTTTGGAATCGGGGTTGTATTTAGACGGGACAATGCGTATTAAATGAACACTGCATACATGAGATATGCAGTATAAATACACCGGAATTAGCAAAAATGCTAAATTCCATCACATGCAAACTCCACACAGAAAGGCCCTCGCTGGCCACGGGGCTCGAACCCGGACCTTCTTGCTGTAAGGTGACAGCGCTAACAACTACACCACCGTGCCACCCCCAAAATAAAACTTTTTGGCTTAAATGAGAAGCATTATGTTTGGAGAAAGGAAAATACTGCATTCCAGCATAAGAACCTTATCCCATCTGTGAAACATGGTGGTGGTAGTATCATGGTTTGGGCCTGTTTTGCTGCATCTGGGCCAGGACGGCTTGCCATCATTGATGGAACAATGAATTCTGAATTATACCACCAAATTCTAAAGGAAAATGTCAGGATATCTGTCCATGAACTGAATCTCAAGAGAAGGTGGGCCATGCAGCAAGACAACGACCCTAAGCACACAAGTCGTTCTACCAAAGAATGGTTAAAGAAGAATAAAGTTAATGTTTTGGAATGGCCAAGTCAAAGTCCTGACTTCAATCCAATCGCAATGTTGTGGAAGGACCTGAAGCGAGCAGTTCATGTGAGGAAACCCACCAACATCCCAGAGTTGAAGCTGTTCTGTACGGAGGAATGGGTTAAAATTCCTCCAAGCCGGTGTGCAGGACTGATCAACAGTTACCGGAAACGTTTAGTTGCAGTTATTGCTGCACAAGGGGGTCACACCAGATACTGAAAGCAAAGGTTCACATACTTTTGCCACTCACAGATATGTAATATTGGATCATTTTCCTCAATAAATAAATAAATAATCAAGTATAATATTTTTGTCTCATTTGTTTAACTGGGCTCTCTTTATCTACTTTTAGGACTTGTGTGAAAATCTGATGATGTTTTAGGTCATATTTATGCAGAAATATAGAAAATTCTAAAGGGCTCACAAACTTTCAAGCACCACTGTAGTTGGCATTATTTCCATGGACTTTAGATTACCGGATACCTCCTTTTTATTTTATTGAGCTGTCAAAATATTAGTGATATTTAAAGGCATCTTTCTAGGAAAGTGGTCACACCTTCTCTGATCATTTTCCTTTTATGTAGAACAATTGACCAAAATTAACTGGATTCTTCAACATTGAAAGCAGCACAAATTTGTTCCTATTTGTCACAGAAAGAAAATTTAAACAGAACTCTAAAGTTTACTTCAAGTCCTTTTCAGGGGTACCATTTGATAGGCACATTTTGTGGCACATATCTAATTAAAGCCATTTATTTAAAAAAAGAAGAAGAAACAAATAAAATAAATAACCGCTGAGTGAAACGTCATGAGCTTACATAACAGCGATAAAACTAATTTATATGGCTGCTTATTTCAGGGCTTGCGTGCATTAAAGCAACAAAACACATATTTACCTTGGATTTAGCTTTTAGCAGTTTACTGAACACTTCCGTCCTCCTGCATCAGGGTCCTTCATTAATGTCTAACATTCACCACCGCCTGTAGAAACACCATATTGTACCGTAATATATGAAACCTCCGATATAAAAAGTAAAACCAGAAAATTAACTACAATATTCGAACCGTTTCAACAGTTACTTATTATTATTATTAGTATTATCTTGTCCAAAACATATTTAATCCCTCAGATTTTTGTAACAGGCATAGAACTAGACACCTCTTCCCTTGTTGAGGACCCTAACAAGTCACTATCGTTAAAGCGCATGCGCTACTCTTAGTTCAGTTCTAATGTATGAGTGTTCGAAAATTGTTTTGGTGTTTTCTCAGAATGGTTCCTACAGAGGAGCAAGAGTTAAGCTTAAACAAGAGCCACTAAAGCTCTCAAAATATTCACAAAATGTCAGAAAACCAAAACAATTTTGTTTTTTTATTTCCTTTTCCTTTATTTAAATTGAATTTTCTGAAAGAAAGAAGAATAAAAAGCAAACTTTGATATACGCTCACAGTCCACTTTAATAGGGACACCTGCTGCAGTTATCCAATCAGCCAGTCATGTGGAAGCAGAATAATACACAAAATCATGCAGATACAGGTCAAGAGCTGCAGTTAATGTTCACATCAAACATCAGAATGAGGAAAAAGTGTGATCTTTGTGACTTTGAGCATGGTATGGTTGTTGGTGCCAGCAAAACTAGTTGAGAACAGACTTTACACAGACTGGTACAAAAAAAAAAAAACAACAACAACAACACCATCCTGTGTGTGGCAGTTCTGCAGGTTGAAACACCTTATTCATAAGAGAATTTTGAGGAGAGTGACCAGACTGGTCTGAGCTGACAGAAGTTCAAGTTCAAGTCAAGTTCAAGTCAGCTTTAATGTCAGTTTCTTCATATGCACAGGTCATACAAGGAAATTGAAATTACGTTTCTCTCTATCCCATGTAAAGACATAGACAAACATAGAACTGACATTAACAAGACAAACATTAAAGCGCAAGACAGGACCAATAACAGTGTAACAAGCAATAAGTAATAATAAAGTAATGATTAAAAAAATATATTGAAACATGGGCGGCACGGTGGTGTAGTGGTTAGCGCTGTCGCCTCACAGCAAGAAGATCCGGGTTCGAGCCCCGTGGCCGGCGAGGGCCTTTCTGTGCGGAGTTTGCATGTTCTCCCCGTGTCCGCGTGGGTTTCCTCCGGGTGCTCCGGGTTTCCCCCACAGTCCAAAGACATGCAGGTTAGGTTAGCTGGTGACTCTAAATTGACCGTAGGTGTGAGTGTGAATGGTTGTCTGTGTCTATGTGTCAGCCCTGTGATGACCTGGCGACTTGTCCAGGGTGTACCCCGCCTTTCGCCCGTAGTCAGCTGGGATAGGCTCCAGCTTGCCTGCGACCCTGTAGAAGGATAAAGCGGCTAGAGATAATGAGATGAGATGAGATGAGATGAGATATATTGAAACATTTAACATTTAGAAAAATAACCTAGGCTAAAGACAGGAAGATTAGAACAAGACTAGTATACAGTACAGCACAGTCCAGGGCAGTCCAGTTGAGGTTATCACAGTAGCAGCATTATGTAGAATAATGTGTTAAATAATAATGTGTAGCAGCATTCAGAAGCAGCATATGGTAAGTTGTTATCTCATAATCACTCTTTACAACCAGGGTGAGCAAAAAAGCCTCTCAGCATGTACAGCATGTTCCTATTAAAGTGGCTGGAGAATGTATGTAGTTATGGTCCAATATGGTATGACCTCAACTCTATTTAATTGCTAGTCTCCTCTTATTTCCATTTTTAAACTTATTTTTTAACATCAATTCTATCATGTTCTTTTTAAATTAGACTTTTGAAAATTAAAAGATTAATTAGAGATGTCATGGGTGTGTGAATACAGAACTGATGTTAAGAGACTTTACCAGTCAGTATAGGCATGTTGGGGGGATTAACTGTAAAGCCCCCTCCCCCATGTGCCTCACAGATGAAAGATACATCGCATGGATGCACTGGGACGCATCATCAGTGATGTAACCTGGAGTCATCGGGTGTTTCAGGTCTTTCAACATCATACACCCTCTCCCAGGCAACCCAGCCAGGGTTGATCAAACCCCAGCTTGCGTACCAGCAGCATTCGTCCACGGATCCGCCCTCTTAATCCAAAGCCACTTTGTGGCTTTTTCTGCGGCTTCTGCTGCATTCTTCGTGGCTTTTTTCTTTGCCTGCCCTGTGATACCCAGCATTGTAAATCCCCTGCAGAGGGACCGCCCTGCAAAGCCTCGGCAACCCACTTCCACTGGCTTACATTGGACCCGCCAGCCTTGCCTCTGGCATATGTCCACAAGCTCCTGGTACCTGGTGCGCTTTCTCTCGTTGGCCTTGTCCACACACTCTTCCCAGGGTACAGTTAATTCCAGCATGACCAGTTGCTTGGTGGATCTTGAGACAATGATTATGTCTGGCCACAGACACGATGGTACTATCTGGGCTGGGAACTTAAGCTGCTTGTCAAGGTACACTTCCAAATGCAAGTCGCTGGCAGTGGTGAGGAGGCCAACCTTTGGTCCTGAATGTGGGTGCGGCTTCTCACCGGCTCTCACAAAGACAATCCTCTTGGACTGGTGGTGGCCCTTGTTGTTGTGGCCCTTGTTGTTACACTGTCTGCAATTGCCTTAAGGACCTGGTCATGGCGTCAACGGTAGCGACCATCTCCCAGGGCTTTTGGACAACTGCTGAGGAGATGTTCCAAGGAACCTCTTTCACAGCATTGAGGGCAGGTAGGTGTTTCGCTCTTGCCCCAGACATGGAGGTTTGCTGGACTTGGTAAGGTGTCATATACAGAATACAGAACTGATGTTAAGAGACTTTACCAGTCAGTATGGGCATGTTGTGGGGATTAACTGTAAAGCCCCCTCCCCCAAACAAATGTGCCTCACTAATGTAATCTTTCAAATATTTTGTATAATTTGTTATTCAAAAATTGAAACACAATTGTTCCAGTGAACCTGAAAAAGATTATATTCTGTCTTAATGTTGATTGTTTTTACTGTTAAACAAATTGAACAATCACCACAAACAACATAGAATTACAACAGATACACCTTCACAATGGAGCATCTGTTGTAACTGGAAGTGTTAATGCAGAGACTTGGCATTCAGTGCACTCAGTGAACTGGAAGCCTACATTTTTAATTTCTGTGCCATACAATCTATAAAGTAGGGATGCTTAGCTTTTATCACAGTTCATGTGGGATATGGATAAGCTGCAACAGTAAGTACTTAAGTTAAAAAGCCTGCCTAATAGATTGATTTGTGGCAGTGACGGTTTTAGCTTGTATGGTGCCCTGGATGATCCCTGCAATGCCCCCCCCCATAAACAAACAAACAAACAAACAAACAAATAAATAAATCACCATTCTGCATTAGCTGTCATTTTTATTCTGAAATTTAGAGATTATATATGAACAATATCCAGGACATTGAGTAACACATTTTCCAGGATCTAACCCTAAATCATTGAATTGTTTTGATGCATTTGGGTACTTTTTGTTTGTGAATGTGTCGATATAATAAAAAGAAAATCACACGTTGGCTTGAAGATACTAAGTATTGTACTTCTTCCCACTCCTTTTTCGAACATTGTGCAGTGTATTGTAATGTCTTAGCTCTTTGTTATTTTATTTATTCTTTTTTTGTCACTTTCTCGTTTTCTTTCTTTTGTATGTACAAATAGTTACATACATTTTTATACATGTTCAAAATGTTCGAAATAAATAAATAATTAAAATAATAATAATTAAAAAAAAGTTTATCTTCTCATTTTGAAAAACTCTCATTTTTCATACGAAATACATCATGGATTTGAGTCACATATTTAAATAATATTGGCTGGCGTTGAGTGGTATATTGAAAACGAGTTCAATATCATGCTAGCTGAATGGAATATATCTGCTATATCACGAAAAAAAGCCAGTCAATATTTATTATTATTATTATTATTATACATACACATTCGATGGAACAAACCTGGTGGTTATGTTTGTTTACAAATGATCACAGTCGTTCACTAATGTGGAAGTTTTACGTGTAATATGTATCTTATGGCATTTTCAATTCACTGCGACAGTTTACTGCAGGCGGCACCAGCGAACAAAAAAAATGCTTCTGCGCATGTGCAGCAGAAATCTACTATTATATCATATCCACTACGTAATACACGTAGGATAAGCGATATGATAAGAATATTGCATGCTATCAAACCAAATAAATGAAACCCACTAGAAGGGAATAGAATACATATATGTTATTTACCAGCTGGGAGGTCCGTATGGTGAAATACCGTGACCAAGGTCTTGAAAGTACTGACCGAGTTCACGGTATTTCACCATATACGGACCAACCTTAAGCTGGTAAATAATATATTAATTTTTTTCTTTACCAAATTCTAACAGAAAACGAGAGAGCCCAAAAGGGAAAACCGAGCCGAGCCAAGCCGCCATTTTGAATCCTCATTCACGGCTGTAATGCAAATGGCTTCCTCCTCGGTATACAAGTGCACTTCCATGGCAGGAAAAAAGAAACTACATTTTGCCGCCTGTGTAGTCCCCTATTTATACAAAATTGAGTCACTCAGGATTCAGCCATGTTTTTGTTCGGCGTTAGCAAGTTAGAGGTTTTTAGCTTTCTCCTGAAATGTTTTATTTCTTTTTCCTCAGGGGAGTAAAACTCGCTTTCGCTGTGAACACTGTTGTTATCGCTATCCATGCTGTAAAATTAATGCTATTCTCCTGAGAAATGCTGGCAAAAATTTATAAGATTTTTGATAATCTTATAAATAAATTTTATTTAAAAAAAAGATAAATGTTGACAAAAAATGTTACTATGTTTGTTGTTGTGAATGAGCGAGTCGACTGGGGTCTGTACCGTAGGATACAGACCCACTTGCCAGCCAATCAGAGCACAGGATTTGATGGAAACCGCACCGTGAAAAAAATAAATGTTTTTATTCCCTCGATAAAAGTGTTCTGTATGTATAATAATTTCCAAACATTCTTTTGATTAACTTGCATAATTTTTTGTGTGGATGTGTCTATATAATAAATAGAACATTACACGGTGGCGCGAACATATGAAGTTTATCTTCTCATATTGAAAATATTTCACTCTTTCACTTTGCTCACTCCTGAAATATACATTCACCACGTGAAAATAAACTTCATATCTTCGCGCCACCAATATCCTCAACATCCTATCTCTCTCTCTCTCTCTCTCTCTCTCTCTCTCTGTGTACAGTGGTGGTTGAAAGTTTGTAAACCCCTTTAGAATTTTCTGTATTTCTGCATAAATATGAGCTAAAACATCATCAGATTTTCACACAAGTCCTCAAAGTAGATAAAGAGAACCCAGTTAAACAAATGAGGGAAAAATATTATACTGGGTAATTTATTTATTGAGGAAAATGATCCAATATTACATATCTGTGAGTGGCAAAAGTATGTGAACCTTTGCTTTCAGTATCTGGTGTGACCCCCTTGTGCAGCAATAACTGCAACTAAACGTTTCCGGTAACTGTTGATCAGTCCTGCACACCAGCTTGGAGGAATTTTAGCCTATTCCTCCATACAGAACCGCTTCAACTCTGGGATGTTGGTGGGTTTCCTCACATGAACTGCTCGCTTCAGGTCCTTCCACAACATTTAGATTGGATTAAGGTCAGGACTTTGATTTGGCCATTCCAAAACATTAACTTTATTCTTCTTTAACCATTCTTTGGTAGAACGACTTGTGTGCTAAGGGTCGTTGCCTTGCTGCATGGCCCACCTTCTCTTGAGATTCAGTTCATGGACAGATGTTCTGACATTTTCCTTTTGAATTTGCTGGTGTAATTCAGAATTCATTGTTCCATCAATGATGGCAAGCCATCCTGGCCCAGATGCAGCAAAACAGGCCCAAACCATGATACTACCACCACCATGTTTCACAGATGGGATAAGGTTCTTATGCTGGAATGCAGTGTTTTCCTTTCTCCAAACATAACACTTCTCATTTAAACCAAAAAGTTCTATTTTGGTCTCATCTATCCACAAAACATTTTTCCAACAGCCTTCTGCCTTGTCCACGTGATCTTTAACAAACTGTAGATGAGCAGCAATGTTCTTTTTGGAGAGCAGTGGCTTTCTCTTTGCAACCCTGCCATGCACACCATTGTTGTTCAGTGTTCTGATGGTGGACTCATGAACATTAACATTAGCCAATGTGAGAGAGGCCTTCAGTTGCTTAGAAGTTACCCTGGGGTCCTTTGCGACCTCTCCGACTATTACACGCCTTGCTCTTGGAGTGATCTTTGTTGATCGACCACTCCTGGGGAGAGTCACAATGGTCTTGAATTTCCTCCATTTGTACACAGTCTGTCTGACTGTGGATTGGTGGAGTCCAAACTCTTTAAAGATGGTTTTGTAACCTTTTCCAGCCTGATGAGCATCAACAACGCTTTTTCTGAGGTCCTCAGAAATCTCCTTTGTTTGTGCCATGATACACTTCCACGAACATGTGTTGTGAAGATCAGACTTTGATAGATCCCTGTTCTTTAAATAAAACAGGGTGCTCACTCACACCTGATTGTCATCCCATTGATTGAAAACACCTGACTCTAACTTCACCTTCAAATTAACTGCTAATCCTAGAGGTTCACATACTTTTGCCACTCACAGGTCTGTAATATTGGATCATTTTCCTCAATAAATAAATGACCAAGTATAATATTTTTGTCTCATTTGTTTAACTGGGTTCTCTTTATCTACTTTTAGGACTTGTGTGAAAATCTGTTGATGTTTTAGGTCATATTTATGCAGAAATATAGAAAATTTTAAAGGGTTCACAAAATTTCAAGCACCACTGTATAATATACATACCTTTAAGATGTCACCTCAATGAAAATAATATTCAATAATTTGCTAATTAGATTGTAATCTTTTTGCTGCACATTATCATGATGAAAGTGTGTGAAATTATATCTGATGTTATATAAGTTAGTTGGACAGAAATCAGAATATTGTCACCTGTGTATAATAGCATAGCAAGCAACATAGCAACTGAGGCTATCAAATATGTGTTATTCTAACTAGCCTATTTCATTACATGCATACTATTATATTCATAAAGAGAGGACATAACTGCATACCTTTATCTTTTGCATGTTTCTCTTCTGACTTTATTAATTGCATTAGTCCTTTCCAAAATTCGAGGTAATACAGTCCCCCCCACTCCCACTACCTTGGGCTTCCGGTGAGGAGAATCAACTCTCATTTGCGATTGTTTATTAGCCTACTGTTAAAGAAAAGTTATCTTGCTTGATAACGAGAGAAGGTTTTAACATAAACAAGTCTTGTGTGGTAACAGTTATGCTCACAAGTAATGTCTCTTTTGAAGCCGCCAATCCTTAATTTTCTTGATTATTAGCTGGATATACAAAAACTATTCTGTGCCAACAGCTCTGTGAAAGGCCGTTCTGATGAGAATATGTTGCCTGTACAATTCATGATTTATTACTCGTGCTTGGAGTTTTGGATTATCAGAGTTTAAATGTTTTCAGAGAGGAGAGAGAGATACTGATGGCAGGCCAAAAGGAGCAGGTCTGATGGAGGTTACACTTTATAAGTTATGCTCTTTCTGATTGAACTAATCTGTTGCAGTGTAAATGAACAACATTCTTAGGACCAGTAACTTGCCTAAGAAAGGAGATATTCTTGGTTGCAAAGCTTTTGCTCTGTGACTGCTGTAAGCTGATGGATAACATTTATATCAGTAGATTCATGCTAAATAAAAATTATGATGAAGTCTACTGTAGGGCCCTATGCTCTTTACTTTAAAAGTAATGACAAAGAGACATGCTAAGGTTAATTTTTATCCACAATGGGGAAGCATGCCTTGAGCCTCCCCAGTGATGGCTCAGCCCATCCATCCATTCATTATCCGTAGCCGCTTATCCTGTTCTACAAGGTCGCAGGCAAGCTGGAGCCTATCCCAGCTGACTATGGCTGAGAGGTGGGGTACACCCTGGACAAGTTGCCAGGTCAGTGCAGGGTTGTCACACAGAGACAAACAACCATTCACACCTACGGTCAATTTAGAGCCACCAGTTAACCTAACCTGCATGTCTTTGGACTGTGGGGGAAACCGGAGCACCTGAGGAAACCCACACAGACACGGGGAGAACATGCAAACTCCACACAGAAAGGCCCTCGCCAGCAGCTGGGCTCGAACCCAGGACATTCTTGCTGTGAGGCAACAGTACTAACCACTACACCACCGTGCGGCCCGATGGCTCAGCCCCTACGATAAATGTCTAGTGATGTTCCTGCCACTCAGTGTGGAGTAAAAAAAGAGAGGGGTTTTTTTTCCAGGAGAAAGTGTAAATAAACAATTTTTTACCAATTACAGAGGCTCCCTCATGTTTAATTTGCCAAGTGTGCAGATGTGAAGATCAGTGAGGTGGATTTACAGCTCCTTTTGCATGCTGATTTTGCTATTGCCTGTTCGCAGCGCATTTTCATTAGCAATGTCAATAAAATTATATTAAAATCTCACCACACCAAGTTTTTTCCACAAGTTGAAGTTATAAAATATGTCTTCTTTGTGTCTCAGCCATTTGAATCAAATTAGTATGTGTAATTTCATTCACTTATTTCAGCAGATTATGGCATCAGTAAAGTCATTGTTATGTAAATAGGCTACTGCCCTGAGAATATAAAAGGTTATAGAATCAGTTTGTCTACCATGATATAGAACATTCAGTGTCTCATGCAATTTTACATGATAAAATGTAACTAATATATAAGATGTATTTTTTAAAATAAAATTCAATTAACAGCTTACAAGAATTCAAGAATTAGGAAAAGGTTTTTGTTCTTATTGTTCAGTCATTTTTAAAGTAACAGTTACAGAATTAAATAGGGACATACATGAAATTTCTCATCAGAAAGAAGCAAAAGTGACTACTTCTATAAAAACACTTGACAAGCAAAACTCAGAAAAGTGTAATTCTCACCAAAGTAACAAAATTAGAAAACATTTTTAAAAAAATTATTATTATTGCAGTACACATTGTTGAATCAGTTGTGAGGACCTCATTCGAGTCTTTACCACTGGCTCAGGTCTGTCCATTGTAGGTGGAGCCAGAAAGACCACACCCTTCTTTCATGCTAATTAGAGATCCCCAGACTCCCTTTTCTCCTTCTCTCATGTCCCACTCACCCACCAGCCACTCTGTCTCTCCTTTCCTGTCCTCCATCACACTCCCTCTCTTCTCCCTGAGGATCAAGCTGTACCGTGTCTTTTCTCTCTCCGCTCCTCTCTCCTTTCTCCCTTTGTCTCTCTCTGTCAACCCCCAGCAGTTCTCCTCCACCTCCTTCCATCCTTCTATCTCTTCCTCTTGGCTTATCATCCTGTATAAAGTTTTCCTGAACACTTCCTCCCTGTCTTTGGTTTCCGTCTCTTGCTCTCTGTGCAGAGTCACTGCCGGCAGCAGGTCTATTTTAGACACAACATCAGTTCCTCTTTTCATTTCTTCATCCTCATTCCTCGTTCCCAATCTTCTCTCATTCACTTCACCATCCTCATCTCCTTTTGAGATGAACAGCACA
Organism: Neoarius graeffei; assembly: GCF_027579695.1. Lineage (NCBI taxonomy): Eukaryota > Metazoa > Chordata > Actinopteri > Siluriformes > Ariidae > Neoarius > Neoarius graeffei. The sequence goes on from NC_083581.1 coordinate 46,657,276, forward strand.
GAACGGAACACTGGTTGAGTTTCTTGTATCATCTCCAGGGGTAAAAACAGCACTCTCTCATCTTCAGTTCTGTCCACTGTCAGTGACTCATCTGCTGTGAATTGGTATGCCCTCAGGATCACTCCTTGGCCACTGTGCGCTTGCCTTTTAATTGGTCGGTAAAGTGTGATGTAAATGATGATGAGCCAGAGGAAGAGCATGCAGGAGAAAAGGGCAGAGAAAATACACATTAGCAAAACAGTGATAAATAACCACCAGCACCACGGCACTGAGCGCTGGCCACCACCATATGCTGATAAAATCTCTCCTGCTGGCTGTCTCCCCATGGTAACTAAGTTAATAGTTGTTGGGTTATTGGTTGTTAGTGTAGTTGGAATAGGAGCAGCATTGGACTCAGCAGGCTTTGGTGTAGTTGGTTGAATGGTTGTTTGTTTAGTTGTAGTTTTTTCAGTGGTTGTTGGTGTAGAAGTTGTTGGTGTTGTTGGATCAGTGGTTGTTGGTATAGAAGTTGTTGGTGTTGTTGGATCAGTGGTTGTTGGTGTAGAAGTTGTTGGTGTTGTTGGATCAGTGGTTGTTGGTATAGAAGTTGGTGTTGTTGGATCAGTGGTTGTTGGTGTAGAAGTTGCTGGTGTTGTTGGATCAGTGGTTGTTGGTGTAGAAGTTGTTGGTGTTGTTGGATCAGTGGTTGTTGGTGTTGGTTGAACAGTTGTTGGTGTAGTACTTGATTTAGTAGTTGTTGGTATAGTGCTTATTGGTGTAGTTGTTTCAATGCTTGTTGGTGTTATAGTTGGAATAGAAGTAGTACTAGACACAACAGTGTTTGGTGCAGTTGGTTGAATGGTTGTTGGTGTCATTATTGGGATAACTCTTGTTATGACCTTCGGTTGGATGATGATTGCAGTCACTGCTGTGGTTGGTGCACTCGTTAGTGGAGTTGTGTGAGGGATGGGGTGTTGTGAGCTGGTATCTGAATTGCAGTAGTCATCCTCTGTCAGGTCTATTATAGCTCGTCCTTTAAGTGTGGATGGAGAAGAACACGTCACACTCTCAGGTTTATTCTCGGTGGTGGAGGGTTTACTGTGTACGTAAATGTTATGACTCTGATCGTCCAGGTACTGTTGCAGGTAACCCACCTGGCAAGTGCAAACCCAGTTATTTTCAGAAAGGAAGACATATGGTAGCTCAGGTTTTGAAGCAAAAAATTTGTCAGGAAGGTGCTGGATATTATTTCCTTGCAGGTTAAAATGCTTCAGGTAGGTGGAGGAAATGTACTTCAACAGGTCGGAGGGCAGGATGTACAGCTTGTTATGTGAAAGGTCAATGACCTCTAGTATTCGTAGGTTACTGAAGGTCGCACTGTCAAGGGACCTGATGGCATTTCCATCCAAATAGACCTCCGTAAGAGAGGGGGTGGACTTAAATATAGCCCTGCCCAAACCAGTCAGCGTGTTATTAGACAACCACAACACACGCAGGTTCTCCAACACAGGACCTAGGGAGACCAGGTGGAATTATGAATTACAATATTTACACAACTTATATGTATGTTAATCTGCTCTGGAATAAACAATGACCTAACAGATGTAAGTCTTCAGAAATGGGTATCTGGTTATTTAGCACAAATGTCTTTTCGCACAAGTATTTTAGCACAAATCTAAAGTCTTTTAGCACAAGTTCTAAAGTCTCTTAGCAAAACTCTATGTTCTTTAGCACAACTTTGGATTATGGTCACATCTTGCATTTAGAAGTCACAGCAATTATCTAAAATGTAAATAGCTCAGTAAAATAATTGAAATAGCTGTACACAGTTTTCCTTTCTTTCGACCTTTTCTCTTTTGTAAAAAAAATGTAAATAAAGAACAAACAAAAAGCTTTCTTTAAATTCTTATCTTGAAAATTTCGCTTGACTTTTCATTCTTTATCA